>NW_026534347.1:11185955-11239732 GCF_026225885.1 Hylaeus anthracinus | reverse complement strand
TACTTGGCAAATGAAGAGTTGGCACTGCTGAAGTACTTAGTCGGACATTTAATTTGTAAAAGTTCTCAAAGTGGACATCGCAGATTTTCACATTTTTTAGCGAATTTATCTCCAGAAGATAGGGATTATCGCACGCTGCTATCCACTTAAGGCAGCGTTCCCTACCTTTTATCATATCGGGAAATTGCCGAAGCTGCTTTCCCTGTCAGATACATCCTCTCACTTTGCACCATTTAGGCGCCATAACACCACGTAAACACACAAAATCACAATTAAAACACCGCGAGGTAACAAAAATCACGCTGATCCATCATGACCACGTGATTGTTACTTCAGCAATTTAAATGTGTCGCTTTCACGGACTTTAAATGACGATGAGTACCGACCGAAACCGACGGCTACCGACACCGAAGCTGAAATTTTCATTCACAATCAGCTGATCGTCTCACCGATACGCTAGATATGTGTGTGTGTGATGCCTACTAGCGCCACGTGGATTTATGTCTCCAACTAAAAACATGGTTCCACTATCCACTTCCCCGCATCTGCGCTTGGCCCCTCTGGATGCAATGATGCATATTCATTTGTGTTGTAACTAGTTGTAATTTTTGTTATATATACCGTGTTCCACCGTGTTCCATCATCTCCAAACATGCATTATGCATTGCTTTAACAAAATCAATTATTTACATGTAAAAAAATGTCTATAGTTTAGGAAAACATAAATAAATATATGTACACAAATTGAAACTAATATGTTCGATAGTTCTCTAGTAAAAAGATTTCAAATATCATTCAATATTATGAGCTTTAAACTAATTACACTTCTAACAATCAAATCAAACGGCTGCTAACAGTACCTCTACAGCTACTATGTAACAATAGTGCTACTTATAAACACTTATAAATATCGCTTGTTATCTCTTTTTCTCTTTAAGAACAGACGAAAATAAACGACGTTCGCAGTATTAGATATGAGTTTCTTTTTTGACTTCATAAGAAATGTGTTCCTCAACATGCTTCAGTTAATTTGGTTCAGCAAACGGAGAGTAACAAATTCGTTGAGTGTATTTATCAAAACGAACACGGGAAATACACTTTCTGTAGATCTAGATCCAAAATGGGATATAAAAAACATAAAAGAGGTAGTGGCCTCTCAAATGGGTACATCTCCTGATGATATAAAAATTATACTTGCTGGAAAAGAATTGCACAACTCGACAATAATAGAGGTACGCAAGTGTAATTTAAATAAAAATGTCATCGACAGTTTATATTATTTTAATGCGCGTTGATCACACTTGATTATGATTTTTTCTACATGTTTATGTAATGTACATTTTATGTAGGTGTTATAAATTCATACAAAAATATACATTAATAACATATGTCGCTTCTTCTGACATTCTCTGCATTCTTCTAGGAATGCGATTTAGGCCAACGGAGTATATTACATGCAGTTCAAATTCCATCCAAAAAACTTAATAGAAGTAAAGATACAAGCACCATCGAAGAATTTTCAGAGTCATCTGAATTAAATGACAGCGGTGGTAAACCGATGAATGAAACTCTTACCGATTTACCTTTTGATGAATCTGATTTGCAAGAACATTCAACCGCGAGAGGTATAGTAATCTTTATGGTTACACATAAATAATTAAAATATATGTCTTTTGAAAGTAAACATTTTTTATCCTTTTGTTCTGAAATGATTGCAAGAAAATGCATTTGTGTTGGTTAAAGATAAAGATCCATTTTAACGATAATCAAATGTGAAAATCCATTCTTGTCTGATAGATACTTAATGTATAGATTATATAGTATAGACACTTAAATATATTTTACAACAAAAGGATTATGGTATAACGGACTGCTAGCATATTACAAAAATATTACTGTAGTATTACCATTTATAGAACAGCAAGGAAATCGAGCACATTTTTTTGTGTTTTGTTCTACGCCGTGCAAAGCAGTTACAACAGGAAAATTAAGAGTGAAATGTGCAACTTGTAATAGCGGAGCAGTTACAGTAGATAGAGATCCTCAATGTTGGCCAGATGTATTAATGCCAAAGAGAATAACGGTTCATTGTGAAAATGATTTGTGTCCAGCACCTATATTATTTTCTGAAAATGATACAGAATCTCAAGTTTTATACGCTCGCTTCTATTTTAAGTGTTCGAAACATATTAGCCTAGGAGAAGGAGATGAAGCAGTTCCGCTTTATCTTGTAAAACCAAATTTAAGGAAGATACCTTGTCTCGCATGCACAGATGTCAGGTGATTAATCCAAGTATGATATATATAGCATGTAGTAATAATAATTTGTAATGGTTCATCCTTTTATATAGAGATATAGTTTTTGTGTTTCCATGCGAGGCTGGTCATGTTACTTGTCTCGATTGCTTTAAAGATTACTGTTCGGTACGTTTAAGAGAACGTCAATTTCAATTTGACGATACCAAAGGATATTATACTCTTGGATGTCCAGCAGGATGCCCAGATTCTTTTATTCCCGAAGTTCATCATTTTCATCTTCTTACTCCGGAACAGGTATTTCCACGAATACAGTAATCAACTGATCCACAAATATTCTACTTGAAATATTTTGAGTCTTTAATAATGTATATATTATGTATAGTACGAACAGTACCAAAGATTTGGTACGGAAGAATATGTTTTACGTGCTGGTGGCCTCTTGTGTCCAAGACCAGATTGCGGCATGGGTATTATACCAGCATCTGTAGATGATGGTAGCAATAACGATGAGTGCAGAAGGATTCAATGTATTGGTGGTTGTGGAGTATGTATATAGAAATAAAATATTTTGCTGATATAACAGAGCGATATAGCAACTATCACCACTTTACAAAAAATAAAATTTTAATTGCTCACCTAAGTTTATAGCTTTACTCTAATTTATAGCTATATAGTTTATAGCTTTACTCTAATTTATAGCTATATAGTTTATAGCTTTAATCTAATTTTTCTCTCCATTCGCAGAAAAAGAGGATAATCTTTACTCTTTTATTAACATTTTATATTTTTTTCTTTATTTAATAATAAAACGTTTATGAAGCTGTATTTATATAAAATTCGTTTCTTATTCGTACTTGTATAAATTGCTTGGGCAACAGACAGTTTGTCCAAAAAGTCTTAAAACATGTTGTAAATTAGAAAATAATTAAAGTGCTAATACTTGCTGGAGCACCTTGTGTAAAATTTAGCTAATAATAAAATGATCAATAATGCATTCTGTTAAGTACGTCTTCTGTAGGAGATGTTTACAAGGATTCCATGTAGGAGAATGCGAAGTGCCATCACCCGAATCTCCAAATTCGATATTAAAATCTGATGGATATTTGGTGGATCCGCTTAAAGCTAAAGATGTATGTAAAAGAATACTATTTACATTTTAGCCATTTATTAAAAGGAGAATTAACTGCATAATATTCCATTTAGGCGAAATGGGATGAAGCTACCAAGAAAACTATACAAATATCAACAAAACCGTGCCCAAAATGCAGGACACCAACTGAAAGAGATGGTACACGATATATTAATCCATAAAAGATTAAGAGTTTCTTTGCGTTAATAATTTTACAGAAATGAAAATGTTGTCTTCTAGGTGGATGCATGCACATGGTTTGCACAAGAGCAGGCTGTGATTATCATTGGTGCTGGGTATGTCAAACTCAATGGACAAGAGAATGTATGGGTAATCATTGGTTTGGTTAACGCGTAGTGGTTAACCAGTATTCAAAACTATCGTGTATCATTGTAATATTATTTTGTACAAATGTAAAAAAGAAATTTCGAATAGCATTTTTATTAGAAAATAAATTCCAGTCATATGTACGTTACGTATAGAAGGAATATTTTCAGGATTTAAATGTCTCTTGAAATAATATGTAGACAGCATTACTGTGTTTTTCTTTTGATTGGATTATTCTCTAACTGTACAAATAATTAATTTATCAAAATTGTTTTTGTTCTCCAAAATGTTGACGACGACAAATTAACCACTGTATACATAATAGTTATATGTAGACCTATATCTGCATATAAATTTTGGTAAATTATTTTGAGGCAAGCGTTCAAATAAATAATTGTTTCCTAAAAGCAAATATGTAATTTGATGATTTAATCGTACATGTCTAATTGTAAGAAAGTAACGATACATGCTCGTTTAGTATATTTTATTTCAACGATTATATTATTCGATACATATCTAAAAACATTAAGACACGATCATAGGACGGATTGATTTCTCGGAAATCGGAATTAAATTGATGCCGATAATCGATTGCAAAACACATCGATTACTATTGAAACAGTTTGTAAAATAAAATGTACAAACCGTTTAATTAATCCCATTAGAAACGTTAAACGCTATTTCTCTTCTATCGCGTGGTATCAATGTAATTTTCGTATCTCGATCTTGTGTGTTGTATTCTATACTTAACGATAATTTGATATATCTATACGTACGGTAGACTTTCGGTTACTCGGCCCTATTTCGACCGATCGCATTTTCAGATAATCTATCTTCAGATAAAAACAGTCTGTCGGTAAATAGATCATCGACACATTACGCGATCATTCCTTTTTGTCCGACTAAATGTATTTTTTTATCTTATCATCCCAGTAATCGTTTAAACAGTCTTTCTCTCGTTAATTTTATTTTGAATTTCGATTTCGTTTACAGCACACATATCATTAAATTAACGTTTTTATGTGGTACAAGTAGATCTTTACCATTTCTTTATGCTATATAAATATTACATTTTCATTAGTCGTATAAATTTATCATAAAGAACATTTTCGTTGATCGTATTTATCCGAATTTGTTAATCTGTCTGCGCAATTGTATATGCGAATGCATACTTTAAGTACTTGGCCAAATTATTTATTTAATTTGGAAGTATCGTTGAATCGTTAAAGCTGTTTCTCTCGGTGTTGTTAAAAACGAAGATACAGTATAGGTTCCTATACATATGCATGCATAGATTATTTGTAGGAAGAACCGATAAACGATAATTGGCATTCGTTTTTTCGGCTGAAAGGTCTGGTCGTATAAGGGTTGTCCAAGTAAAAGTCTATCGTACTATTCGTATTGCACTTAAACGGACACTGTGTACAATTTGATATTTATTTTACGCGTCGGTTTTAATTTCCGTTTAATCGTCTAACTATAAAAAGAAATGTAGAAACGTCCGAATAGCTAGGTAGCTAAGTAGTATAAATAAAACTAGTCGCAGTTGTATCACATACTTGAATCAAATCGCCGTAGTTTGGGGAGCAGGCGGTGGTGTCAATGGTGTCCAAGCGGCGGTTTGATGATCGTTTGTTGGAATGTCTGACTCTTGATGGTGATGTCTATCGATAACCGTTGTCAAGTATCTTCTGTTCTCTTCCGACTGTACATCATTTAGCGTATTCGTATTTTGATCGGGGTAACTGACCGGTATATGATGCTCCTTCGGAGGAGTATCGTATTCTACGCTGACAGGAGATACAGTTCCGGTCTGTTGAATCGGTTGTAAATGCAGCATTTGAGGATGATGGTGTTGCTGATGACGGTCCGGTGTCGTTGATTGGACAGGTGTCGCCTGATACTCGTGAACGTATTCGTCGACCGGAGGAACCGTGCCGTCCATCCCGTTTGGATGCAAAGAGTGATGCAAGCCGCCGTGTGAAACTGGACCGTACGATGACATCTGGTGATGCAAGTGTAGATTCAAGTTTAAATAAGATTGTTGCTGTTGGTGTTGTTGTTCCGAAAGGGTGGTGGGGTGAATCCAAGTCGAAGTGTCCGTGCAATGACCGTGTTCTTGAGGAACTGAAGATACGTTGGTCGGTACGTAGAAAGCGCATCCCGTTGCGGTAGCCGTAGCTGTAGTCGACGAGGGTGTTCCCAAACTGTTTCTGCCGAATATTCCATGCGAGGTAGAAGTTGGCGATGGCGAAGGCGACGTTGCCCATTCTTGGCTAGGCGGCAAACATGCCGGACTTGGGTTTTGAAGAGATTCCGGACTTCGCGATGACCATCCCGATGCTGTCACATACGCCGTCGAGTGTAACAGCTGTACTGGACTGTACGGATCCGTCCTTTGTTCTGCAATTTCAAGTCCGTTCGTGTGTAAATGGGGAAATTACATTAGGAGATGAAGTATTAAGTGTTTCTTGGAATGTTTATTTTTCCAGGGAAGAATTGATTTTACTGATTTTATATAATAACTTTTATGTAGGAATATTTTAGGTACTAAGAAATATTTGGTAATTTTTACAATTCATTTCACACAGGAAGCTTTGAGATGCCGCATTTTTAGGAACTACTTCATTTATCCAAACCGTGGGAATGATAACTCAAAAACTAATCGACCGATCGTTTTCAAACTTTGAATGCGTTTACTTCATTTAACCCTTTGCGGACGGGACACTCTGAAGCGGGAGTGTCTGCCTGAACGGGATGTCTTAAGGGCATTTCGTGGGAAATTACAATACGCACGAAGATTCGTTTGCAACTATTTCGTAGTATATAAACAAATGTTTGCTAAATGATTTACAACACATGTATTAGACTTTTTATTAATAATTTCAATTTTACAGTCTGCCACACAAGAGCGCGTCGTTTATATTTTTGTAAATATTTATGTATTTGTACAAAATTTTATATGGGTCGAATGTACACCTAAAACATTAATACGCATTTACCTAGTAAGGTGTCCAATCTCCTCTATTAGCAATTATAGCTTGGCACCGTCTCGGGATGCTCTCTACTAATTTGTCAAAAATTGTCTGCCGTCGAAAGTAGTGATTCTGATTGAAGCAATACAGTGTTCAGTGACGAATCTTTGTTTTGGGCTTGGTGTCCTATTAGACATGCTTGGCCTATCCGTGGAAAAAGAGTAATACAAAGAAGTGTGAAACACCTCATGAAAGTGCATGTTTGGAGTTGCTTTATCGCACGAGGTTTCGGGACTTTATGTATCTTCACTCACCATTTGACTGAACAAACAATGCTGAAATGATATCAAAGGGGACTTGTCACATCCATGAAACGTTGGTTTAATCAAACTAAAGAATCAAATCAAACCAGTGGATGTTGCAAGAAGACAACGCCCCTAAACATCGAAGTCGCGTTTGTAAATGATGGAAAGAGGAACCTGGCACCCGACTTTTCAAAAATTAATATTTTTTTATAGAATATTATAGTATTTCGTTTGTACTTGATTGTACCACCAATAGTTTCGTTTGTACTTTCATCAATTAATAATTAAAAAAAATTCAATAAATGGTCAGCAGCCGACATTGAGATTTTTGAAATCTGTTTTTTTCCCTATTCTTTAGAATCGTTTGTACCCGTTTGTACCGCTTTTCGTTTCGTTTATATCTCAATAGTTTAAATTATATAGCAATTGCTGATCCGCGTAAGGGTGGAAATCGTCAATTTTCAAGATTTTTAAAATCTGTTTTTAAACATCAAACAAACGATTCTGAAGACGAGGGAAAAAACAGAGTTTAAAAATCTTGAAAATTGACGATTTCCACTCTCACACGTATCAACAATTGCTTGTAAAATTTAAACTATTGAGGTACAAAGAAAAGGAAAAGCGGTACAAACGGGAACAAACGTTTCTAAAGAATGGGGAAGAAACAGATTTCAAAAATCTCAATGTCGGGTGCTGACCATTTTTTGAATTTCTTTTTAATTATTGGTGGTACAATCAAGTACAAACGAAATACTATCATTTTCTATAAAAAAAAATGTATGGTCCATAATGAAGTACAAGGTAAAAGGAAGGCGTATCACCAAAATAAGAGCAATTGTACACCATATTTGAAAGATATGAAGGTCTCTCCAGCATCTTACCCCGAAAAATGAATAGAAAGCATGCGGAGACGGTGCCAAGCTATAATTGCTAATAGAGGAGATTGGACACCTTACTAGGTAAATACGTATCAGTGTTTTAGGTGTAGATTCGACCCATATAAAATTATTTACAAATATATAAACATTCACAGAAATATAGTCGACACGCTCTTGTGAGACAGACTGTACATACAGTGGATGTAGAAAGTATTCGTACACCGATTAATTTCCAAAAAAAATATGTGAAATTGTAATTGATTAACTTTATTTTTATAAACAATGATATTCTACATATTCTTGGAAATCTCTAGAATAGATACAGTACGAAAAGATTAGGTATTTTGTATAAGTGAGAAATCAACAAGAAAAAACAATAAATCGATAGAAATACAGAAGCAATATAGCAATTTATAAATAATTAATATTTCGTGGGATTTCCTTTTGATTTTATAATTACTGCAACTCTTTTAGGCATTAAATGAACTATCATCAATGTCGATGTTATTCGGGGTGGGATCTACTTTCATTCCTTTATTAGAGCATTCTTAAATCGTTTTTACTGGAAGTTTAATGTTTTCTAATTCCCACGAAGCAATAAACTGATGTCCTTATGTTACAAATTCTACTGCAAATTGTTAGTCATAAGAACCGTGTGAATACTTATTGCTTTTATATTTCTACCAATTTTTCGTATTTTCTTGTTAATTTCGCAAATTATATAAACTAGTCATTGTTGTTTGAACTATATTCTAGAGATTTCTGAGAATATGCAGAATGTCATTGATTATGAAAAAAGGAGTTAATAAATTAGAATTTCACACAAAAGTTTTCTGGGAAATTGATCGATGTACGAATACATTATACACCCACTGTATTTAATACGAGCAACAGTAAAACGGATTTTCAGCGTTATCGTTACACGTAGCGTAAACGATTTAAAAATGATCAATCTAACGAAGAAGGTAGCGTCTTAAAGTTGACAACAGATTCAGGCGTCTTACCATCTTGAATGTACTTATGCCTGAGCGTGTAAGGCGTCGATCTGCAAGTATTTCTATGGCCAACCGTAGAAATTGTGCACGTATTCGAGAGATGATTATTGACTGTCGCTGACGCTTGATTCTGGACAGCTGCGATCGCTGTAGCGGTGTTGTACTCGTAGCCCATACCAGGTTGTGGTAAAAACCAAGCACCTGTGTCTGTAATCCATTAAACGATTTAAATGTCGAGCGTGCCGTAGCAAAAATCGGCCACACGTTGATTTTACATTTGCACGCGAGACTCGCTTCGGTGACAAATTGGGAACACGAAAACAATGAAAAGTGTTTGTTTAAACATGTGCCATATTTAACCTTGTTCTCGAGTTATAGCCATATTTCTACACCGATAATGTACAGTTGTTGCTTACCTTCGCAAGAAGCGTTCGAAACGGCCACCATCATAGTTTCTCAAGCTTTCAAATCGATTCCATCGATTTCGTTCACAGCCTTCTCGTTCTCGTACATATGTACACTGTACACGTTGCCAAAGTGCTTCGACACTGGCAACGGGTGTCGAATACGCACAGTTTTTTTTTAGGTGGCCGCAAAAATAATAATCCAGCAGATTTAAATGTGACAATGAGGGTGAGCAGATCAGTTAGAATATCGTGCGTTCGAGAACTGTCTGGCTACTCGGCTGAAATAAGATGGTGCACCATCATGCATAAATTACATGCGACGTATAACATCTAACGAAACTTGTAATTCGTACAACTTTAGAAATTTAGGAAAGACGGACTCGTTGATTTTCCATTACCATTTCGTATAAGGAGTTGAGAGTAGAATCGGTTATGTTACGCTGTTATGGTTTGGTTTGTAGATTATATCTTATATATGTGTATACAATATAATCTAGGCGAATATCTTTTGATATATTTTAAGGTCCTTTTAAACGGTCGTACCTGTTCTCAGTTCAGTTTTAGTTTCGATGGAACTGTCAGTTTTTCCTATGTGTAAAAAGTAAACAGTGAAAGAAAAATGGAGACTGAGAACTAACGAGATGGATAGACCTATTGGTTTCTTTATATTTATTAGAATTCCTATGTGTAAAACAAGAGCGTAACGCTTCGCATCAGTTTTCTTGAAAATCTTGTACGGTATAGACTTGTCGCTATATTTGGGCTACAAAGAATTGAAACGACTGGAAACAGTGAGAACTGAACGGAACATGTAAAAGAATCGAGTTTTCCGAACTGAAATGAAACGATAATAGAAACTGAAACTGAGCTGAGAACAGATATAAACGTCCAAAAGGACCTTAAAAGGATCTTAACTCCAAGACGGAACCTACTTCCGACTGATAAGCGCTGTATCCACGATTCGAAGTTGTTACATTTGCTATAAACATTGAACATTGACTTTTACACCAAATACGGTAATGTTATTTTCGTCGATCCTCCGGGTCCGGGACTGAGGACGAGAAATCCCGTTTTCGTTTGTCACTACGAATCTATTGTATCGCTAGATTTTAAATGCAATCATCGACGTTCGCCGATTCTTTCGAAGCATGAGATGTTCTATCTAAACAATGCCGAGCCAGCAATTCGAGTAATTGGTAGATATTAATAATATGACTTTAGAAATATGGTCTAAAGTCTAAACTATCTACATTATAATCGAAACTTTTTACTCTGACTTTCATACTTTTCCAGGTTTTCATTTATCCGTTCTCACTTGAACGAAACGCACTCTATGACGAAATAATATGTCTATAAAATGTATGTAAATACTTGTCTACGTTGCCGTTATTATTAATTATTTTATATATACATAGCGTGTATTTTGTATATTTTTCAGACATAAATGCATATTTTACGTACATAAAAAGCGTACGCTTTTTACATATTTTACGACGGTGAATTATTCTCGGTCAACCGAGTGAGACTTGACAAAATGTAAAAATGACTATAACTCGAGAAGAAGGTGTTGATACGTTTATATAACCTTTTTCATTGTTTTTGTCTTTCTAACCCACTATCTACTAAAACGGATTCCACGTTTTACGTGGCACATGTATGTCGTAATCCTGAAATTAGCATATGGCGAATTTCAACGATTGGTATGTATGAAAAGCGAACCCTATTATACGTGTAATAATAATAATAATAATTTCAAATAGTTCAACTTACATTGGGGATAAGTCTGCGGATCGGGAGGTCTTTCCTTGGCATCGAGGAACGCTTTAGCGAAAGGGTTGTATTTGATTTTCAGATTCGTCACTTCCTCGTTCTGATAAGCCGTCACTGCTATGAACTGTGTCTCAGGGTATCGGTACGTAAGAACCTGAACGTATACAGATTACATTTTTTAGAATGAAATTAATCGTCAATTAAATTTCTGTATACTCTTGCTCGAGTAAGTATCGACGATACATAATTAGGTCGAGTCATAAGTAACTTTCGATTCAGCTAAATAGAATCTCATTATTCGTATCTACTAGAGATCACGGTTTTGACCGGGTATTAAAATACACGGGTACACGGAACACGTACGCATACATCGAATTATCTATTGTTACCCGTGACTTGAATATTTATTTTAACTAGTAAATAAAGTTTTACAAATTACACTAACAAATTTATTCTGTTATATTTATTCTTCTTATGTTTATATTTTGCTTATTTATTTATTTTACTGCATATCAATCTTTTTAAAATTAATAAGGATCATTATTTTAGAATAATAGCTTTTTTATATAAAAGTTTGTATATAAAAATAACTTGATATTGTACCCATGTAATTCGATGTATGCGCATCCGTGTATTTCGATGCACGTATATGTACCTGGATATCCGTGTATTTCGATACCCGGGTACCCGGGTATGAAAAATACACGGATTAAAACACGGATCCATTAATTACGGATCCAGATCCACGGATCTATAATCCCTAGTATCTACCCACTATGAGTTACCATAACAACAAGTTTTTGTTTTCACTATATGGACGAGGCTTCTGTTAGTCTTTTGTCAACTGTTTTGTGTGATACACGTTACGTTAAACTGGTTTTTTTTTCACCTCTGAAATGGATAGTCAAAAAGTACATATTCGTCATGTAATGCTTTGGGAATTTAAACAAGGCAATAGTGCTAAGGCGACAGCTGTCAAAATATGCAGTGTATATGGTGAAGGACTAATAACTGATCGGGCAGTTAGAAATTGGTTTATAAAATTCCGTTCTGGAGATACGACCTTAAAAGATGAACCGAGGGTGGGACGTCCTTCCGACTTTGACGACAACCTTTTAAAGGCAATATTGGAGCAAAATCCACTTCAATCAACAAGAGGTATAGCAGAAAGGTTGAATACATCACAATCAACTGTTATCCGCCACCTGGAGAAGTTAGGGAAAGTCAACAAGTTAGGAGTATGGGTACCTCACAATCTCAGTGAACGGAATAAAAAAGACCGCATGTCAATCGCCACAAGTCTGCTCTCACGGGTAAAAAATTAACCCTTTTTAAACAGGATTGTAACAGGTGATGAGAAATGGGTTACCTATGACAATATGTCTGCAAAAGACAGTGGCTTGATAAGGATCAACCACCCCTACCAGATCCGAAAGCAATCATCCATGGCAAAAAGATTTTACTGTGTGTATCGTGGGATTGTCAAGGAATAATTCACCACGAATTGTTAAAGTTAAATTGAACGATTACTGCGGATAGATACGTTCAGCAGTTGCAAAGAGTGCAAAAGAAACTCCATGAAAAGCGTCCTGCACTCGTCAATCGCAGAAACGTCATTCTTGTACACGACAATGCGCGACTACATACAGCAAGGGTGACTGAAGAAAAGATTCTTGAGCTTGGATGGTCTGTTTTACCACATCCACCTTACTCCCCGGATCTTGCCCCGACAGACTACCATCTTTTCTGTTCCTTACAAAACTTTTTGAATCGAAAAACCTTAAATTCTGAGGAGCAAGTCAGGCAGGCTGTCGAAAACTTCTTCCAGTCCAAACCAACCACATTTTACAAGGATGGAATTGATAAACTCCCAAGAAGATGGGAGAAGGTTATAGATAATAGTGGTGAATACATAATAAATTAATATAATATTGTTATTTAAAGAGAGCAGAATAAATGTCTGATAAAGAAACGGAAGTTACTTATGACTAGACCTAATACATATAAGTACATACCGTGTGTTTGTGCGATGTTAATGTTTCTGAAAATTAAGAGACAAAGTCGCCACATAGCATACGTGTAGTCGAAGAATACTATGTAACAAATCAACCTAAAAAAAGAAAATGAAGAAAAAAAAAGGAGTGAACCGAATTTATGGTTCCGCTCGTATATGTGTGTAATACATACAGGGTGTGGCAGGACAGGTGGTACAACCGAGCAAAGGGTGATATTACATGTAAAAATAAGTTGAAAAAAGGAATAACATTTTTTCGAATGACGCTTCGTTTTCGAGAAAATCGAATTTGAAAATTCTATCCAGTACGCCTACACTGGACTATCTCCCCAAGTCATTGCTTGCTACAAGTTTCCTTTTGCTTACATGTTGTAATATTGATATTTTCTAATGTTTATATTTTGTCTTCAGCCATACGACTTTCTTCTACTTTTAGTCTGTTTCGATCAGTCAAGCTGTGACAATGTCTACTTATAGCAACCGCGAATACGTCGAAATGATAAAAGCATTAGGAAGCTTGTCATGAAATGCAACAGCAGCAGCTGAATATTATAGGCAACAATTTCCAAATTGCGGAAACAAGTGAGAATTCTCTTCAGCTGAAGGAAATAGTAATAAATTCTTTTATTTAAATAAAGTGTCGAAATTCATTGTCAGTTCATGACTCACTAATAAGGCGAGCAATGATATGTACGCGTAATGTAATGTTATGCAATTAACGTTAGAATAATTTAATTATAACATTTCTTATCTACACCTAGAGACGGTACAGTGCACGCGTACTGGATCCAATTTTCAAACTCGATTTTCTCCAAAACGAAGCATCAAACGAAAAAAACGTTATATAATATTTGTATACTTAAAAAATTCTCACTTAGTAAATCTCGCTATTATTTCTCGTTATACTGTAACGAGTTTTCATCTTTCCCGAAACTAACGTTAATTCGTTTTTTAAAGTGTATCGTTCGTTATTCGTGGTTTCGATAGAAAAAAGGGCCGTTAAATAATATCCCGCGAGCGTATATCGGTTTTGTTATTAAATTTCCAAGAAAATTAACACCGCGCAAACACTGACTATGCTACGATTGAATTGTTGGAGTGTACGTCTAATGTTGTACCGTTCGTTGCTCCACTGCGTCCACGCGCACTAAATGAACACGTGGCTCGTATTTGTGCAGCGAGTTGAGCATAATCTGTCCGTTCCCGTTAGATTTGTTCGTCAGCTTCACTTTGGCGAACGACACCGGCTCCTTCATCCAATGGGATCCGAAATTCGGACTCTCCGGGTGGATGTAAATCGGATTCGGTGGAGCGACTTCCGCCTTTCCACCTGGGACCCATTCGCCGTTCACGTATTTCCATCTACGAACATGATACGTACGTGCATACCTACATCTTGTATGTATTTTTACATTTACCCATCTATGGGCCGAATTTTTTGTTTAACTATACAGGGTGGACCGATTCATCTGAAGACATTGAAATATCTCGAGAACTATGCATCGGACCAAAAAAAGGGGGTAATGAAAGTTGTTCGTGACTCACTCCCTTGGAGGTGGGGATGGGCGAAGATAAAAAAACTTGAATAGGAACACCCATATTTTATTGCATTTATTATGAAAATGGGGCAAATCCAATATTTTTTGTTTCGAGATATTTACAGTTTTGCAGTTGGAATGCAATGCAATTCTTATGGAGAAGAAATTTTGTTTTATGACAATTTTATTGATTTTGAATTGAATTGAACTTTAAATTGAATGAAAATATGAGGATAATACCAGAATAAAAGTTTATCCATCATTAAGCGGGCATTTCACTGTGAACGCACAAAAAAAAGTATATTTTCAATCATTTTTTTCTCAGAAACTATTGCATAAAATTGAATGAATGCTTTTCCCCTTAAAGGTATGATTAAGGATAGTAAATAAACAAATTTTTTTTTTAGTAAAAAATATTTCGTCATTTATTTATAAAGTAATATGCATGTCTGCAAAAAAAAAGTTATCCGCTGACGCAGATAATTTTGGCTTACCTGGTAATCTGAAACAGAAAAGCGAAAAAGTTTATTAAACTATGCCGTCACACCTATGGTGGGAACCTCCACTTATTCATTTCATCGAAAATAAACAAAATGGCAGCGTTTCTTGTGACAGAGAGAAAAAAAAAACACTTTTTTTATGCCATGAATCAGGTGAAATTGTAAGTAAAAATCAAAATATCAACTACTTGGACGTTCCGACGATAGGTGTGACGACACAGTTTAATAAACTTTTTCGATTTTCTGTTTCAGATTACCAGGAGAGCCAATATCACCTGCGCCAGCGGTAAACTTTTTTTTTTGCACTCATGCATATTATTTTGTAAATAAATAACGAAATATTTTTTACAAAAAAAAAAAAAAAAAAGATTTCTATTTACTTTCCTTAATCATACCTTTAAGGGGAAAAAATATTCATTCAATTTTATGCAATAGTTCCTGAGAAAAAAATTATTGAAAATATGCTTTTTTTGTGTGTTCACAGTGAAATGCCCCCTTAACTCCATTTGTTCATTATGTGGACTTATCCCTTTTTCATAATAAACATCTCATATGAAGCTTTGATATTTATAATACATCGCGGCTCACAGTTTGGGAATCACTGGTCTAGAGTGGTGTTAGAGAAGTTTCAAACATTTGTTTCGGGTGGTAGCTAGAGACTCCACCAGTGCTTGTTTTGCACGCGCCAAGTTTCGAATTTCGATTTCGAATTGTACTTTGACGGAGTTACGGGTCCGCATACGAAAGGATCGTGATTGTCACAAGATTGTCAGTTACCTGTGCGGTTACAGACAAGATTCTTTTTACCTGTGCGGATCCACTTGGACGAATTCAAGAAGAAGAGTGTACATGGCTTTTGGTTCTAATCCCCGCGCGACTATCTTGACAACTGGAAACATTCGTCTGAAAGTAAAGATGAAGAAAGGATTAAAGCTTGATCCGTGTGTTTCCAGATCTTATTCTGGTAGAAATTGAAGCGTAGGTCGTGTGGCGGTCTGGCTTGAGTCGAGCGAAGCGAACGATTATGAGAATTTCGCAGGATGGTAGATTTCATCGTTGCAGCTTGTAAGTTACGGTGAGGTTCGTTAGGAATAGGAATTTGAACAACGAAAACGAATAAAACGCGTCGAGTAGTGAACACAATTTTAACCGTAACAGGAGAATGCACATTTTCTCGACAAGAAAATTGTTTTCTTACTAACATTTCTGTTGAATAAAATTTAGTATAGCGGTTCGTTATATACACTTTGCGGAAAACACTGTCCCAAAGCTTGGCGATTATTCGATCTATGGCAAAACCCGACCCTGCCATCGTGGCACGTTTCGTAAAATGACGAAGCGGCAAGAGTAACCGAAGGAACACAGTTTTTGAAAGACTAACGAAAGCAACGCTAAAACCAGCGGACAACAGTCGGAAGAATCGAGCCGCACCGGTAATAAAATTTTACGATGGCCTGGATCTCGCGTGAAAGATTCTTCCGTTGTACCGATACCTGGGAACATTTTGCCTCCGCGCGCTCGACAAATCGTAATCGTTTTTAATAACACCAATTGTAAAAGTGGAATGCAGGTCAGGTTACACCGGGCACTGTGCACCGTGCACCGTGCTCCGTGTTCATTTTCCTCTGTCAAACTAATCCATCTTTCATGTTTCCAGTTCAACAAATTTTTCTTTCGCTGGGATACATTATTTATCTTTTACCGAAATCGTAGACTCGTAAGATAATCGTATCGGTGCGTAATTACGACACGTCCGCGTCGGTTCGGTACGCATGGATCGGAAAACGTAAAAATGATTGTTTACTATTTAGTCCTAAGATTAACACTTTGACTGCCTCGCAAAATCCATTGAAAATTGAAATTGAAAGTCGCGCAAATGCCGCGCTTATTAGTCGCTGTGTACGAGTCATGTTAAGGTGGTTCTTTCCTAATTATACTAGTCGAAACAAAATTCAAATATAGAAAGCATTAGTAACGAAATATTTTCTATAATAAAATTCTTAAATTACTATTTGATTATGTTTTTTATTAAAAAAAAAAAGTAGTAATCGATATAATTACAGTTGCAATTAGTTTTTCAAGTATTATTTTATCCAACGTAGTAGTTGTGAAATCGAACACGCGGCAATTTTCGTCTTTCAATTTTGGTCAGGTTTAACAAGATTAAATAATTTTTAATTGTTATGTTTTAGAATCTTGAAGAGCCCGCTCTTTTTCAAAATACCGCGCAACGGAAATGTTTGTATGAAACGTTGCCACGTTCCTGAGACAGAATCTGCATAAAAAAATTCTTACTCGACTTCTTTTTCTAACGCATACTGCTCTGGTACTAAACGGCCAAGTTTTCCGAAATTGAAATCAGTTACTCTACATTTATTAATTTACTTCCTATTCATTTTTCGTTTTGATCTGTATTTTACAAATTGTTTTACAGTCAAAAGTATCATACAAAATTTCTTTTTTCCGTCAGCTGCCATAAGCCTCCTGTCAAATGCGACGAAAAGTCGCGAAATTCAAGTGATCGTATCTAGCAAACTAAATGGTAAATTGTACCTATATTTCACATAGATGTTTTATAAGATTTCAATTTTATGTTTTCAAAGTTATGAGACGATCTGAACTGTCATCATTTTTTATCAAACCACCTTAAGCACTCTTTACCCGAGATTCCTTCAATCTTCTCTACAGTTGTCAATCTTTATCTCACGATACAGTTTACTCACAAATATTTTCAATACCTAATCGTACTCTGAATCAAAGATTACTACCGTTATTAGATTATTTATATTTTATTCTTAGAATTAAAGAGTTTAATCCATGTCTCTTATCGAATTAAAAAGTCGCGACAAGTACAAGTTTAGTTTTTACAACGCGTCGAGTAACGAAACAATTTTCTCTAGCTTCGGAAAGGAATTAAATGATATTTTTGTATCAAATTTTTACATTTATAACTGGCTCATATATAAAATATTACATTAAACTTGTACGATAGGCTACCTCCGTATCGAAACAAACGGTATAGGTATATTATACTTACCCCTTTAACAAGCTTTCAGAAAATATTCTTCACACTTACTCGCGTTTACACTTTAAACACGAACTCGAGAACGGTAGTATTATTTCGTAAAGTATCTATTCTCCGTCACGCGATGTACAAAATTTTGATAAATCACAAATTGTCGAAATTGTGGCATGTAGCAGAAAACAAGTAAGTACTTTCCATATTTTTCCTGTATTTTGCAAAATAATTGAGTAAAAAATGAACGCGGTAATAATATTCATGTGAAATTTCATAAATCAGATTGGAATTGGATCGAATTAGTTTAAGAAACATTATTCAACGAAGATTCGTTGAAACCGTACCTAGGAAAAATTACTCGACGGAAAACGGTAACGAGAACCTGATCGCGAAATTGAAGCTTATGTTGCAGCTACTTATAACTATTATATCATACAATATATTCGACGATGGATGTAACGTATACTTACACACGTGTTACGGACACGTTTAGATATAACTGTCGTAACCGCATCGACAAAAACAATCAACCGTGATACGTATAAATTTAATCTGAAGCCGTAAGCTACGAAAAAAAACCACATTACTCGAAAAGAAGGAAAAATATCGTTCGCAATCGAGTACAAAGTGCGAAAAGGTATACACCAGCGATGACTCGCGAATAAGTAATAAAACGGAAGTTTGGGTTTAAATGCTTTAAACCGATTAATTTTTTCCGCGTAAATCGTTACACGTGTTAGTTCTCGAAAGACACTTTCTCTACCGTCGCATCGCGTCGTTTCGGTACGGTAACTTTTTTTGTGACAATTTTCGATAATCTTGCAAAATATTTTACGTATTAGGTTGTCCCAAAAGTTTCTTTCGTGAGTTGCATTCAATTATTTTCTGTGCCAGTGTTTATATAAATAGACAATCTAATTTCTTAGACATTGATGCTGTAACAGTAATGAGGCGAAATGAATCGTACACAATTCAGTAATGTAACATAAAACATACAATATTGTGTATATATTAATTATTAATAAAACGAAAGAAACTTTTGGGACAACCTAATACATATATACTACGTACATGTAGATAATTGATCATGTTCTAATCGTATTCACATACTATCGATATTCAGAGTTATTCGACGAAAGATAGAAAATAAGGAAAGAAACGATTGTTTACCATCGATTATGTTCTCTTTCGTAACATTTAAATCTTTGCGATGCGTTGGAAGCTAGACGTACACGATACGAATTGAACGAAAGGAATCGTCCAAGTCTAAACCTACGAAACATTTCGCAACGATTTCTTCCCATTACATTTCCCAGTACATTTTCGTCTCGCGTAGCATCTACGGTCTATTATTTTTACCTTCTGGCTTGTTCGCATAGACGCTCTAATTGATACATTTTTACGTGCAATGGAGAGCCATCTTTGCTTTGGGCCTTTCAACGAACCGATTCTTCTCCGTTGTTAAATATCAAACTCGTGATGTATAATACCATTTTAAAAGCGTAAATTATTCACGTAAATTGGCACATCGTCGTACACTCGATACATCGATGTCCGTTTCCAAATATTCGCTAACCTAACCTAGTTTTTTAAATCGGTGGAAAATGAAAAAAAAATTGTCAAAATTTTAGAAGGTAGACTATGGCGCCTATCTCGTAATGGTCAGCATTTTTTAGAACTGTGTACGTAAAGAGAACCAATCGAGAAACTTTGTCACGTGGAGCAACCGAGTTCGGTGTAAACCTACGAAGACAGTTTATCGTAGTTATATTTCTTTGAGACACACCCATACTTTCGACGTAGCACACTTGTGACTCGTCGAAATCGAAAGCCATCATAGTACGACATGCGACCAATAGGAAAATAATATCGCGGAAAATTTCCCGGGATACCGAGTCCGAATTCCATAAAACCGGAATATTTTCAGCTCTTCGGAAATACGTTAACGCTATACAGGGATCCTTGGTAAAGATTTCACTCCGCCAATTGGTACCTTGGTGGTGAACGATTCAGCGGCGCACTCACCTCCCGTTCTTCGTGACGATCATTTCATTGGTGAGACACTGGAACTTGGTCCACAAATCCCTGTCCTCGAGGGACAGGGACAAAGGTAATCCCTGACTTCGGCCGATAGTCATAGCGGCGATATTCTGGCCCGATATCGCCTGCCTTTCTTCGTTCTGTTCCTCGCGATCGTCGTCGGGAGTCGCTTGTCCTTGTCGTCCAACGGTGCTGCGTTCGCGTTCGCATTCACGTTCGCGTTCGCGATCGCGTTCACGTTCGCGTTCGCGATCTTCGCGAGCCTCTCTTTCCCGTTCCCTTTCGCAACAGGACGAATGCGTCGGTGAACCAGGCTTAGTCGCCACTGCTGGCTGCATGGTCCCTGTTCCTCGACTATCTTCCGACTCGTTCGCCTCTGCAACCGAGTCTCGGAACAGACTTGACGCTCTTTTTGCTTAGCTCTGTATCTTCTCTAATCCTTGTATATCGACAATTCCAAGGGCTCGCGAATCGACTAGGTGAAGGAAGTAAGAAAAGTAAGGGAAAGGGGACGATCGTTCCTATAGAAGAAAGAGAAGAAACGTCAAAATTGTTACCACTCGAGGACTGAACTGATAGAAAGGATTGAAAGCGGAAAATTTTGAAGAATAACTCTGGTTCTTCCTTTGGTTATTCTCGATCGAATTTTACGGAAAACCAGACTAATCGAGGAGGGAATTGTTTTTCAAGGATAGGGAAACGGAACGTGGGAAAGGAGGCAGAATGGACGGAAAGCGTCGGTGACGGACGTATTCGTTGAATAGTCTCGACTATTCGGTCCCGCGGCCGCGTGGTCGTGCTCGTAACACTTGGGCGCGATATTTCACACTAGTCGGCGAGGACGAGACGTTCGAAGACTCACCGCTGACGTATCGTCGTCTTCGTTCGATGTCTTTTTTTTTTCTTTCGTTCCGCGACGGTTCCCTCCGAAGAACCGTCCAATCGATGCCACGGTACGGTTCTCCTGTGCTCCGGAGGCGCTAATTGAACTCTAAATTAGGAACCTGCGGGAGCAGCATGGCGGCCCTGTGCCAGCCGAGAGGATCTTCTCGATTGGTCGCCGACGAAGCCGCTTAGGCTCAGAGATTATCACTGGCGGTTGGAATCCTTTTCGAAGACAGAGAAACATTGGTCGCCGCCTTTCCGCGGTTTCCTCGGCCAATCCATCGTTGGGACCATTTTACGATTTCACGCCGGTTGGTCGATACTTTCGAAACCACGAGACTCGCCAGTCCGCCCACGCACCAGTCACGGACTCCTCGTTCGTAGGTGCGCTTAGATCGAGCTTTCCCGATCCGTCAATCGTTCGTTCGCTCGTTCGTTCGTTTGTTCGTTCGTCTCTCTTTCCATCGTAAAGTTCAAAGATTTGTTTATCCGTTCACGCGTACAACGAATTGGAAGATTAAAGATTGTCAGGGGAAAAAATAGCGCAGGGATAGTCTCACGAGGAAGTGGCAGCACCGAGGACGCAACGGTGAGTTGCATCGGGATGATCAACGACTATCCTTCGAGTCCTGTCCTTCGAGTTTTCTACGATAGTGTTACCGAAAGATGTGCGGTTCTTGGATGATTACGCGAGAGGTTTTCGAGGAAATATCCGGTGGTTGGTAATTATTCGATCGTTTTTAACTAATGATTTATATGTTGCGTTTTGTATCGTTCGAGAGACGAGTCGAACGCTTTATTTATTTAATCCTTTATTAATCCTTAAGTCAATTTTTTCATGGTACTGTATTAAAATTAACCTTTTCGGTGCTCTGCGCGAGTATACTCGTCAAATTATTTTGTTCTTGTCGTGCTCGAGACGAGTTAAATCGCATGAGCTTTTTAAATAGGAAAGAGCTCAAGACGAGTTATCTCATTAACTCATTAACAATAATCCTTCATTCGAAGGACACCCAGGACGTTCAACATATCTTCAACGCGTTCTCTGCCTTCTTTGAATAATTGATACCAATCAAAAACACTTGCTCTGGCCAGTGTATTATCTCCAAAGACCCTTCATAACATTTACAATGTGTCGGAAGCCAAAATTCCATTTTTGTAGCAAAATTAAAATACAAATTCTGCGCTGAATTCTTTCACACATTCTGAATATTGCCGAAAGCACTTTTTTAGGTTAAAATAAACGAGCGAATCTCAACAACTGTTGCAGATATTAACATAAAGTTTGACATAGATGTTTCATAATGTTACCAACTTAACAAAAAAAAAAAAAATTTAAATCGTTTCAATAAGCTCACACGATTTAAATTTTTAAATGAAAGTCTGACTATTTTTTGATCACAATAGTATATAAAAAAGGGTAATGTAGGAAAATCATTGAAATATAAATCGGAATTTTTGTACGTACTTTTCTTCAACAGAAATACATTTTCTCCATTAGATAGGAAGCTTTGTGAAGTTATCCTATCATAGAAAATAGAATTTTGCTGTCAATTTAATAGTCAATTGTGCGCTTCCAGTTAAACTTATAAATCGTTTTGAAGGAGAAGGGCTTTTCGAGCCATATGGTTATTAACGCAACTTTTTTTCACCTGATTCTTAAACTGGATATATTAAACTTCAAAATACATATTTTTGTCGAATTTTTAAACCACTATTAATATAAACTACAATCAGGATTTTCCAGATTCTTTAATTTTTGGACATAATGAGTTTTTTCCCCTCGGTCTTCATTTCTAACCGATTCCGTATAAATTATACGATAACTCCGCTCAAATATGGAAAAACCCGTTAGATAAAAGTAAATCCATCAATTGGATCCTTAAACGCTACAATTTCAAGCTAGAATAAAAATGAACAACCACACTTACGCATATCACAAATTTATGAGCTTGTCGATATTTCTGAAAATGCGTATCTTATACGAGGGTCATTCAAATATAAACTGGAATTTTTTTGTATACCTCTATTAAGGATAGATAAAAATACAAATGGATTGCCTTATTTTTCTACGTAGGTTCCTTGAACAGAAACACATTTTCTCCATTAGATAAGAAGCTTTTTGAAGTTATCCCATTATAGAAAATAAAATTTAGCTGCCTCGGTAGTCAATTGCGCACGTACGGTTACCCAGAAAACAACAGAATGAGTTATGGCCTCTGGGCTAGTGGAAAGTTAAAGAAGGGCCACTGATCTTGGCCAAGACACCGAGTGTCAGCCAAGAAAGTTCTTGTAACTGTATTTTGGGACTCAAAAGATGTATTGCTGGTTGACTACCTACATGGTCGACAGTAGACAGTGACTATTAATTCCCTTTCGTGAATAATACCAAGACTGTTTATCGCAACAAACGTCGTCCTGCTTCTGGACGACAACGCATAGAGCAGCTTTGACATTCGATAAAGTCACTAAAATACATTGAACATCTCTCGAATAACCACCTTATAACCCAGACCTAATTCCACGTGACTACCATGTGAACAATACACTGAAGAAGGTATTAAGACGAGAAAGATTTATTATAAAAACGACACAGCGCGCTGCAACGGTTCAACTATACTTGTACAATTGATTATTGGTACAAGCAACTGCTTTTTTCCTAAAGAAATTAGATAGCTTCCTATCTAACGAAGAAAATGTATTTCTGTTGAAGAAAAGTACGTACAAAAATAAGGCACTCCATTCGTATTTGTATCTATCACCAATAAAACAGTGTACAAGAATTCCAGTTTATATTTGAATGACCCTCGTAAGATATCAGGAAAAAATGTAAGACAATGCAGGTAAATGTAAAATAGAAGGAAACACAGATATACACAAGACTGGAAAAATAGATACAGTAATCGATCGATGTTAAGATTATGTACCCGATAAATTGTTTGTAAGAGCCGACCTGGACACCGGACATCGCCATCGGAACCACCGCCGCGCCGCGCTGTAAGCGAAACGGTTAACTGTCCGATAGACGGACTGACCGACCATTTCGAGTCAAATGACAAAAATCAACAGCAAGTTACGTCCGGCTGGTCGATGGATCGCGAGTAGATATTTGACCAGGACCGTTTCTTGTTTGCCATCACGCGCGGTTTTGGCTGGTAAGGTAACCATTCAGCCCTGACTGATATTTGTGCTAGTAATTTCGTGGAGGGAAAAGTCGCGATACATCGGTGCTGCAAAGTCGCGGAGACCTAACGGAGTTATTTCTGTTAAACGAATGTGTACCGTCTCGATGCCGATTTACCGATCCATGGATTTGTTCAATGGCCGCTCGTGCATCTCGGTTATTAGCGAACCATTAGTCCACCAAAACCGCCTATTTAATCTGAAACCGAAACCGAATCCAAATCCGAGGAAAACGATAGGTACACAAGCTCGAAACTTGGGAGGGCATGTTAATGGGAAAGAAATTGGTAAGCGTCGTTGGTTAGAATTAACGCGACGATAAATTACCATCGATAACGTAGCTATCGGCTGCGCGATTCGTTGCAATTTCCAACAAACACGTCCTAATCTGGCATTAACCTCCTCCGGCTACAAATGTTTACGAGACAGGTTCCGTTCTCCATTACACGGACGTCATGCCTACGGCTTGATGCCATCATGCTTACTAGTCCGAGAGCCCGCGACATAAAATTTCTGCCAATTTCATTACAAATATCCTTTTGCTATTTTACTGTTTTCTACTAAAGAATAAAAATAATCCAAGGCTGGCAGCGCACAAACGGTGCATCGCTCCGCTAGAAAGTCGTAAACATGTAAGAAATAACAGTATCTTTGACTGAAATCATTATTACTGCAATTTTTAGAATGTATTGTTGACATACCAAGTTGCATAAAAAAGTTGTTCTGGCAGATTGTAAGCGGTGCTAAATGGGTCTGTCAATCGGAAAACCTTGTCGAAAAAACGAAGCAGTTCATTAAAACATCTAATAAAACTATCAAGTAACTGATATCATTATTTCTGAGACTTTTTCTATAAACAATATGTAATGCATAGCGTTAAAAAATTTGGTCTGGCAAACTTTGAGTGGTATTAAATCAGTCTGGCAGCCGTTTAAAAGAACGACCACACATGCGTTACCGGCGTTGAGATCTCGATAATCTAATAAAACTATCAAGTAATAATTATTTTTAAACATTATATACATTAGTCATTTATAGAATATTGCTATGATGATTTTTATTTCATACAATTATTATTATTATTTAACTTCGAAATAATGATTTCAGTCAAACTACTACGTTTTTCCGACAAGGTTTTCCGACTGTCAGACCCATTTAGCACCGCTTACAATCTGCCAGACCAACTTGTTTATGCAATTTGATATGTCAACAATACACACTAAAAATTTCAGTAGTAATGATTTTACCAAAAATCAAATTATTGTATTATAATACGCCATAGTGAAGCGTTGCACCACTGAATTCATGCCAGACCAAGCATTTCTGAACTAGGGAGACATACCATCTTCGGAAAACAGGTTCATTTGTGTAATGAAATGAGTCACTGATTTTTGTCGCGGGCTCTCGGACTATTAGAAATGAAATCCGCCGACTCGGGATCGATTTGACGTCATATATTTTTTCCCAGCTAAAACTAGATCTCTGGGTGGTCTAACACAGGTATATAAATATACCGAACTCGAGTGCATTAAATACGATTCATTAACCGGAAGAGCAGCACACTCGGTCATGAAAACTCCATTTAGTAATTGACGCTCGGTAGAGGTACATATCGTTTTTCTTTTTTTATCTTTTTTAGCCGAAATTGATTTACCAGAGTTCTCGTATCTTGTCCATCGACGATATACAGTCATCGATTCATCACTTTCGACGCTTACCAGTTATACGACTCGGAGTCTCGGATTCACTAATGGTGGCGGGGCGATAAAAATGAACCTGTACCTCGAAAATCCTAACCAACGTTCACCGCCGCACCTTGCCTCGGCCCGCGTAAGTCGTTTACGATACGGATATCCCATCCGTCGCTACCTGCTGGTTAGGTAGCTCTACCGACCGATTGCGAGTTCCACGACATTAGTTGATCGCGTTTGAAGAATGCCGCCTCGCCTTCTGTTGGTTCATCCATAATAAACATCCACGATTACAATCGCTTTGATAAAACATCACCGCCCGGACAGGGACCTTTATTCCTTTGTTTACAAGTTACATTCTACTTTTACTGGTAAATGCGGAACACGAAACACGAGAACGATTAATTCGAGTTACCGGCAAAAAAGTCGAGGTAGTATTAGGTTGTCCGAAAAGTTTCTTTCGCTTTATTAATAAGTAATACATGCACAATAGTTAATATTTTATGTTACATTACTGAACTGTGCACGATTCATTTTTGCTCCATTACTGCTACAACATGAATATATATGAAATTAAATTGTCTATTTCTATAAACACGACCACATAAAATAATTGAGTGCAACTCGCGAAAGAAACTTTCGGGACAACCTAATAGAATACCAGCGATTTCAGCTTACCATATACAGTGGGTGTAGATAGTATTCATACACTGATCAATTTCCAAAAAAAACAATGTAAAATTGTAATTTATTAACTTATTTTTTATAAACAATGACATTCACAATATTCTTGGAAATCTGTAGAATAGATAGAATACAAAAAAAATAGCTATTTACGTAAGTTGCGAAATTAACAAGAAAAAAACAATTAATTGATAGAAATATTGAAACAATAAGTATTCGCACGACTGTTTAATTTTTAAAACTTGATTAAAAAAAAAAGAAATTTACATTAATTTACAAGTATATAATACTTCCTGCGTGGGATTTCCTTTTGATTTTATAATTATTGCAACTCTTCTAAGCATTAAATTAACTAAATTATTAATTAGTGGTAGTAAAACGATACTGATAATAATAGTTATTCGAACTCGGATCTTCTTCAATTCCTCTATTAGAGCCATTTTTAAAGGTACTTAACTGGAAGGGTCTGAATATACGAAGTGGTTGAAAACAACATGCATACATCCCTCAAAGGGTGAAAAGGTTGTGAAACAAAATGGCACCTATGTAATTCAATAAATATATATTAAAATTAAATGTGTTTTTGAATGTTTTTTAGAAATTGGCACGAACTTTCTCGACAACCTAACTACAGTGAAATGGTTACTGGATACTTTACTGGAAATTTGATGTTTTCTAATTCGTACGGAGCAATAAACTAATGTTTTTACCGTTACAAACTCTACTGTAAATGGTTCGTCATACGAATCGTACAAATACTAATTGCTTCTATATTTCTACCGATTTTTCGTCATTTCTTGTTAATTTCGCAAATTATATAAACTAGTAATTGTTATTTGAACTATATATTGTAAAGATTTCCGAGAATATGTAGAATATCATTGATTATAAAAAAAGAAGTTAAGAAAGTACAATTTCACAGAAAAGTTTTTTGGGATATTGATCGGTGTACGAATACATTCTACACCCACTGTATATCTTGGACGAATAATAGGACCGATTACCAGAATGCATGCCCAAGTACCATCGATACAATTACATCCTCCCTCAGAAGTATGTGGACACTTTTTTAACAGAAATAAATATCTAACGAAAGTTGTGAATCTATTAATATCAATTATATCATTTATATCTCAAATGTTTGTTGCATTAGCGAATATATTTTATTAGTAGTTTTTTTTTTAAATCATACTAGTAATGATAAAAAAACTATAGAGATAACTAGATAATGTTAACATTTCTTTTACCAAACTTGAATGCTATTAATTTCTTCATTTTATCCGATGTAATATTATCTCATTTATTTTGAAATATTTCGTCATAATGGGTTTTGATATATGAACGTTCTTTCTGAATTGTTCTATCTAAATAATCCCAGAGTTCCACTATAAAATTGAATATGGCACCCAAAATATTCAATATTATTAAGCCTTTGCGCTCGGGTGGCGCCTCTAGGGCGACATATGTAATTTAAGAGTGATTTTGTAAACGTACAATTTCAAATTCACTTACATCAGGATACAACTAATTATTAATTGAAATAATAATACATTAAGTCACGAACGTTCGTAGATGTTTTTCTTCGAAATAGAGTTTTTGGTTTCACAGAAATTTATTAGGTTGTCCCAAAAGTTTCTTTCGCTTTATTAATAAGTAATACATGTACAATATTTTATGTTTTATGTTACATTACTGAATTGTGCACGATTCATTTTGCTCTATTACTGTTACAACATGAATATTCATGAAATTAGATTGTCTATTTCTATAAACACGACCACATAAAATAATTGAGTGCAACTCGCGAAAGAAACTTTCGGGACAAGCTAATATTATAAAAATGGACTGGATCTGATTCTATAGAAAAATGCCTCGAACGCAAAGGGTTAAATGTTGTTAAATACACATCCAATATAGAATTTAGCAGCAAAAGTTTTATGGTAATAATTTACGGTATATATTAATTATCCATTGAAGATGGTAAGTGTCCACATATTTATGAACGAGGGTGTACGTTCGACAGAGAATATGTCAAACAATGTTAAAAATTACAACTCGTTCAAGTTTTACTCAGGTTCTTGGTTTTAGTTGGCTCTCTTCTGCACCGCAAAGAACGATCACTTACCGTAACTTTGTACTCCAACTTCAGTTTACAAACCGTATACGTATATTTCAAATGAAATCGAATAGAATCAAATAGAGTCGTGTACAAAAGAAGAAGTTGCTTTTTCTACTTGCGATTAGTACTATTCAATATATTTAACGTTTCGTAGCAATCGAACATCGATAATACAATAATTACATCGAGGAAAAGAATACAGTAAATAGACATGCAAGAAACGAACACAAGTTACATAACAATGTACTCGCTATCCCTGTATGTTTATTATATTCTGTAAATGTATTATTTATTTTAGATTTTAGATTTGAGTCCTGCCTCGCATTTTCCAAATTGACATTCTACGAACTTACCGTTTGCGGTACAGCATATAGATGTCATCTATCGGATGAATGATACGTGTCCACAGATAGACAAAATTGAAAATTCAATCGTGGGATGTGCATTCCGAATTGTAGGGAAGCCACGCGAACGTGCAGTGACCGATCGTCGATCGCCCGCCTTGTGTTCGCCATTATCGGTCGATGAAAAACTATGCCGTCTTTTTATCAAGTAAACGTCAATCTATGAATTTGTTACTTACAATTTTAAACATATCTTGCAGCGGAAATCACGTAGACCCTCGAAAACGTTTACATTGCTTATACCGACTAAATAATTCTGCACCTTGCATCTATTAAAATTCGAAAATTATATACAATGCCTGGCAAGTATCGAAATTATCTTCAAATGCATCATCTCGAAATCATCTCATGAAATATTTTCATCTTTTCTTGTCGAAAGGACGTTGAAATGTTTCGACGTGTCGTCTACTTCCATCTTCAGAGTTATTTCATTTCCATTTCCATTTCCATTTCCATTTCCATTGCCATTTTCATTTTCGTTATCGAATTCGTCATCGGTAGCATCGCCGATATTTCTCAGAACTTGGTTGTCGGCGGTACCGATAGCTATGTAGCTTCCGTCGGGGTCGTTTCGCTCGCTAGCGAATTCGTAGTCTTCTCTTTGACGTAGAACTTGAATTCTCGACGGATGCACCATTGTATTCTTCCGACAAAACCATTCTTTATCTCTTGCGCGATGGGAACAGTCCAAAAACGCACCGGAATTCTAGAGATTTTCACGTACAAAGAGCGTTAATATAGTGTTTATTTAATGGAATCTGAAATTTTTGAATGTTTTTAAGAAAGAAAGACCAGAAATTGTACGAAAATATAGTTTCGATCTTTGGAAACACGATAGAGTTTCTTTGGAATAGCTTGGCCAGATTACTATTATAATTACTACGTTGGAATCGTCCCGTATATCAACGTACAAGCTTAGTGTAGTTGGCATCTCCAAATGCAAAATTTGATAAAAATCAAATTCTATTCGTTTGTCCACGATTTGTCCACGTTTGTCCAACCACAATTTTCATTTGTCCACCCTTCAGAAAAAAGATACACTTTAATTAAAGAGAAGATGTAACGATGCGTTCAGGCGCGTACAGTCCTTGTCAGTTTTGTAGTTATTTATTTACATCTGGACAAAACCAGTAGTGATTTTCGTTTGTCCAACCAATATTTTCATTGGTCCATCCTTCAGAAAAACAAGATATACTTCAATTAAGGAGAAGTTGCAGCGATACGCTTGGTTGCGGGTCATTTGTCCTCGTTTTGTCAATTTCGTAGCTAATTATCTATGTCTGCGCAGAACAGAAACACTACTGGTTTTGTCCAGATGTAAATAAATAACTACAAAACTGACAAAGACTGTATGCGCCTGAACGCATCGCTGCATCTTCTCCTTAATCGAGGTGTATCTTTTTTCTAAGGGGTGGACAAACAAAAGTACTTGTTGGACAAACGAAAAACAGTAGTGGACGAAATGTGTCTCGCCACATTTTTTAAGAAAACCCTAAAAAAAGTCTATATAGATGTGTTGACTTCAAATGGCTTGTTTGTGGTGTAACTTTTTTCTGAAGGATGGACAAATGAAAATTATGGTTGGACAAACGTGGACAAATGCGTGGACAAACGAATGGAATTTGATTTTTATCAAATTTTGCATTTGGGGGTGCCAACTTCCGAAGCTCAACGTACACATATATACTAGATATTAGATATAGATAGATATTAGATAGCTACAAGTTGGGCTTCTCGACTCTGAGGCCTACAAGGCGGGCAAGTAAGTACAATCAGTGTAATAAGTAGACTGCGTTTCTTTATGCAAAATAAAATCTTCGCGAACGTGCCAATAAAAATTGGACCTAAATAGGAATTTATTTTATTCTACAAATATCACAACATGAACTTTACTTTCAATCTTTTTTATATTCTTGCGTATTATTTGCATTTTGTAGATTCTTGCACATTCAAATTTTCTATAAATCCGTAAAGATCCGAAGTCGAGTAATAAGTATTCGTAGAGAAACCAATTCAAAATAAAGCTTCATGCATTTATTCTATTAATAAATTTTAGAGGAAGAAATAATTAACCAACATTCCTACAGATTTTTACAGTAGAATTTACGTAAATTAAAGCTTATTATTTTTAATGTTAACCTCTTATTTCTTATCTTATTAATTTTATTTTAAATTGGTTGCTATGCGAATACTTCTTACACTGACTACATATACGTATACATATACGTAATCGAAATTCAAATACGATTTAGTCGTCAGGAAAGCAACTCTTCACCGAAGAAACTTTATAAGAAAAAAGAGGATTTCAATTTGTTCGTGTCTCACTCCAAGGTTGTTCGAAATCCTTGATAGGCCAGATGTTGATTGAGCAGGGAACCAACAGCATTCGTCTGGAATGATTCGCGACAGAATCTCTCCGTTTTCTGCGATCCTGTGGATGGCGCTCGAAGTTTCTAAAATTCCGCAGGATCTCGGCGAGAAGGGAATGATGACGGGAGCGGGAAGATAGGTCTTCGGGTGTAGCTGAAGAAAATAAAATAACCTTTTACAGCACGGTAATTCTCTCTTTCGAGTGACCGTTTCGTTTAGAAGAAGCTTTCTTTGTTTCCATAAAGAAACAACATGAATAAATAATCGTCAGCAGTTGGTACGAATAAAGTATAATACATTTTCTCAATCGGTTAAACATTTCGAGTCATTATTCTCGGGTCCCCTTCGATAATAATTTCGCGTCTTTGACTATGTTTATATATTTATAAATGTGCGATATATGCATAAGAAGAACCAAATTTTGTCGTCGATCATCGATACCAATAAACGTAAACTATATTGTATCGCAACAACCAATATTTTCTAGTCCCGAGCATTATTTCTTAGATTTCAATGTTTGGCTTTAGGTCGTATTCGGCATCTACAAATATTGCGATTAAATATAAATTTTCAATACACGAAAATGGTTAAATGCACAATATAAATTCGAAAAGTACGATGATACTAATTAAAAATCGATGTAACAAATGTATTGTAACCTTTATTATATCATTATTATTTATCTACATATATATATCGTACTTTTACAATAGAAATATGCAAGGGACGCGAAATTGTTATCGAAAAAGATTCGAGCGACAGATGAAAACGTTTCGCCGTTAAGAAGGTATCCTGAATTAGGAGGTCTAAAAATAGCGGTTTTTCGTGAATTTGTTTAGGATGTAAAAAAATAATTAATTCTATCGAACTTTTTATCCTATTTTCATACATATTTAAGTAGACTGTACAACAGGTTACTTTTTTCAACAAGAAATATTCAAATTGAGTCGACTGTGACGCACATTTGTAGAGCACCTCACAATTAAAACCTCCTATCGGGGGGAAAGATGCAGGTCGTAATTTTGGTTTGACACAAAAAAACAAAAGAAATTTTCATTTTCATACATTTTTCTTCTATTTGAACTAAGAAAATCCCGCAAAAATGGTGCAAGTTTGAAAAAAAGAACGAGTTCTTTGGATGAAAAAAATCACTTTAACTTGATAAAAAAGTTATTTAAAATTTTTGTTGTATGAATTTTTTTAGTTCACAGAACAAAAATGTATGACAATGAAAATTTCTTTTGTTTTTTTGTGTCAAACCAAAATTATGACCTGCATCTTTCCCGCCGATAGGAGATTTTAATTATGAGGTGGTCTACAAATGTGCGTCACAGTCGACTCAATTTGAATATTTCTTGTTGAGAAAATTTGTACAGACTACTCAGATATGTATGAAAATAGGATAAAAAGTTCGATAGAATTAGTCATTTTTTTCCATCCTAAAGAAATTCGCGAAAAACCGCTTATTTTAAACCTTCTAATTAAGAATAATAAAGAAGTTAAACCATGCTTGTACCGATAACGGTACAGTTCTATATTTGCCTACTCGAATCTAGTACAAAAATCGTCACTCGAAAGCGGGAGTTATCGTATTTTCAATTTCTTTTTTTTTCATCTCTTTTCTTTTCTTTTTCTTTTCGTTTTTCATTTTCTTTTCTTTTCTTTTCTGTTCACTGTCGCATAGATAACCGTTTATTTCTCGCGTTTATGGTGTTTACGCTCGTTTCACTCGCGATCGGACTGAAACGCGATTTTTGTTTGGACATATGTATCTTTTCTCGAACAATTTCATCGAAGGCCCGCTCGGAGCGAGTAACGAGTTTCGATTCGAAAATGAATTTGTTAAGCTCAGCGATACCGGTGTTACTTAAATGTAAACGCCACGCGAACGAATGCATGTTTGATCGTTAGGTTGCACCGTCTATCTCGACTCTATCAGTCCCGTTCTTCCATTGGCAACTCAACGACTCGCACAGTCGAACTCGTCCGAAATATACTACATACTTGTTTCCTTTCTTGCGTTTGGAATTCGATACAATAACACGAGCCTTTAGAAGGACTTTTTATATCAACTTGGCACTTGTAGGACTAATCGTAAGAGTCTTTCTCTCGCAATCGTTATCCTTTCCTGTACATTTCGGTTCTTTAGCGCGTCACCTAGCGATTAGAGTTGACAAGTTGCTAATAATAATTAGACAGAAAGTTGTCACGTGTTATATACGTTGAAAGTTTCGCTGTTACAATTGTTCGTAATTGTTTTGTTTTTCATTCTTTCTCTTGGTTGATCTTGAACGTTATCATCCAAGCTCGTTAAATATCGTCGCCGATAATGGAACGCGGGGTATCTTACATTTCCTTTTAATCGTAAAACGTCGTGTTCTATGTTACAGTCTACGTTACCGACAAGACAGATCGATGAAATGAAAAAAATGATTAAAATTTCAAATAATCAACGCATCGGTAAAATTTCCATAGGTCATGATCTCGGCATGATACGATCCGGAGAACGTTTCTCATGCGTTTCAACAATGAGATGTCCGTTGAGTACAATCGTCTTAACTTTTCAACCGTCGCAGTTTTCTTTTCTTTTCTTTTCTGTTACACCGAATCTGTTCGATTCCTTTTTTCTGGTTGAATCAGACATTGGTTGCGAGACTGTTCACTGCACAAACCATGTATTTTTCAGCGATTATTAGGGGTGTGCGGGATTCCCGAAAATATTCGGGGATTCCCGTAAAATGTCCGGGATTCCCTAAAATATCCAGGATTCTCGAGTTTATGCGGGATCCCGAATTGATTCGGGATTCCCGAGAATACACGAGATCCCACAAAAATCCGGGATTCCCGAGAATGTGAAAACAAATACGATACAAGTCGCAACATCCTAGGATTACAAGTGAACAGCTTCGAAACAGCGATAAAATGCGGTTACATTCACGTTAAACGTTCTCGTTTTGATTCTAGGTCGAAAAGTTAAAACAACTTTAGAATGGTCGATCGTTTCGGACAAACAATTACGCGTTATCGTTAAAATCTCTCGAGTAGTTTCTCTATCGGCGTCCCAACGCGCCGTGTTCCTCTATAACTACGTCGTTTAAGTTTAAAACAAATCACAGCATTTGCAACATTCTATCACGGACGACGTCCGTCCGAAAAATAAGAACGAACGTTGCCACTGAAAGAAAGTCTTTCTACGGTCGATATTAATTACAAACTTTAACAGTTTTGTTGCCTCTCAAATTGTCCGCTCGACGGAAGATCACTTCTTCATGCCGAAGAGTGGAATGTTCTCTAAAAATTTCTTTAATTCGCTCTCATGTGAATTTTCCTTTAACGCGTTATTCGATGCTTCTCGGAAGTTAACTTATTTCTTGTTTTTCTTTCAAGTCGTTTCGTTGCTTTTAACGCCAATATTATCATTTCCATTGTAACGAAAGTATTTGAAATCTACCTTCGTCGTAGCAAAAGTATTTTCGTTTCGAGTTTTAATTATAATAATAATAATACGTCACGATGAACGAGTTACAGAACATGTCACGTTTCAACATGAATCATCGCTTATAATTCCGAGCAGTTGAGCGAACAGAACGAGGAAAGGTTCTTATACGCGACGATACGTGGAACGCAAGCGCGACGGTGAACGTGAAATAAAAGCTTTTCTTTTGATTTGGTCCCATCATAGGTACAGGGTAGCCGTGATGAATTACGTTCAAGTCGATTTACCGGTGGATTGATTAACGCGAGTCACAGCGCGCCGGTACCAGTATTCGGAACTCGGTTCGAACTTGTATTACAGTAAAAAATACGTATGTACGTATGTATGTATGTAAGTAGGAAGGTTTTAACGAACGGAGTCGTACTCTGTATCGTATCGATCGATTCGATTCGATCAGTTTTTCACTGTTTGCTGCTTTGTAATTTCTCCGTTAACGCTTTTTAATTTATTACGAGAGAAAGTCGAGAGTTTTAAATTTAATTCTCTTTAACTCCACGTAACTCTGAACCAGAGATGGGTGAAAGTCCTATATACATGCAAATGTCGACTAAAGAATAAGAGAGAAAGAAATTTGTATCTCTTGCTCGTTAAATGAATATGAAAATTTCAATTGTAGAATAAAATCATACTTTACATTGAACAACTAAAAACTTACTTGTACACATATAGCTCAACATATAAATAAAAATGAATTTTATTTATAAAGTTACTCTGCCTGTATGTGTGTCTATTTGTTGTGTTGCGTTGTATTGTGCATATATAGACCGATGCAAATTTAATATAATTATTGCTAGTGTAATGATATGAACGTTTTCACGACACGGTACTCAAGTTTATCATCTAGGTGCAACGTTTCTCAGACTCCTAAACAATCACTTATTTCTTGCGACAGGTTTCCTCAAACTTTACGAATGATCGTGCAACTGTTATCTCTTGGTACACTGATCAACAACCGCTTCCGAACAATATTTTCTAAAGTATTCGATTTAATATCGTACACTCGCAACATTAACGTAGCGCTTGACACCACGAACTTTTTCTGTATAATTTTAAAAGGTCCCAAATTTACTGTATGGTAAGTACACGTTAAAATGGACATGTAAAAAATTCGGACCACGAGTCTTAGATTCTACAGTCTTAACTTGAAAATTCTTCGTACTATTCCTTTCACTCATCAATTTATATTAATATAAATTAGCAGGCTGTAATTACGATATATAAAAAAAGTATCTCCAATATTTCGTCGTGCTTGTTAAGTAAACGAGTTCTGAATACAAAGTACCGTGCATTCCCTTCGATAAACAAATTTTTTCGAAAAACAGAAGGGTTCGTATGTACTTGATCGGTATCCGACTTCCAACATTCGCAATGTTTGTATTCACTTTTATTTATACGTTTCCCCGCGCGGCAGTACGTGTCGCCTAAAATTCTACTAATGGTAAGTAACTTGTGTACTTGTTCGTCACGCGTTTTCGTTCCTTCGATACCTAAGTGCAATGTATGTATACACACACACGCACACACGCTCATACGTGCCCTCACACACACACGCGCGCGCGCGCACGCACACACACACACACACACATATATATATACTTCTTTAAATATATATTTAATATATTATCTATCGCCAGTACACAAATTTCGTGTATCATCGACGATATCTAACAACTTGACGGAAGGTGCCGATTGAATCTGTTCATTGACACATTTTGATTATACTTCTGACCAGGCATGAGCAACCCACAAGTACATTTCTCCTTATTAACGTTTTTCAAACCGAAATAAATGATTTTCATATTCCATTAAACGTAATTAGTTCTAAAGTCCTAGTATATTACGGAGTAAGTATCTGGAATCTTAGAGCGCTAGAGTTGACGAATTTGAGTCTCGAGAGTTGATAATCCTGGATTTTCAGAGATCCGGAGGTTTACGATTCTCGATTGGTACAGTTTCAAAGTTTTCAAATCGTACAGCCCTGGAGATTTAAACTTCTATCTTTTCCAACAGATTCGCAGTTTGAAAGTTCGAAAATACTAAACCCTCTCGGAGTTGCCCGAGTCCTATACCCGTGCAGTTGCAGATATTTAACACTTTACCGACCGGTAGCCGATTAATCGGCTTTTTGTCTCCAACGCTCACCGACCCGGTAGTCGATTAATCGACTTTTTGTCCCCAACGCTCACCGACCGGTAACTGTTATGGTAACTAGCAAGTATTTGTTACTTTGAATTGAGATACAAGTTGCTTTGCTCTGTAAGCTCTCGTATTTTTATACAATTCCCGGTGCCAGGGAAGATATGCTGCCGAGCGGCCGGTGAGAAGGGCATAGGATCTTGAACCGCTACCGGTCGGTAAAGTGTTAATATTCTATCATGGACTGCTGAATTCTTCGAGTCTGAGAATTTGAAAATTACGGAGCGAGGTTCTCAGAATCATAGAGTTTTCGAGTCTCAGATTTCCAGAATCTTATGACGCTAAAGAACTTCTGGAATACGAATATCTGGGAGTGTCGAAAGTCTAATATCGTAAAGTTGTACGGCGTCGGAGCGATCTAGGGCGACGGCAGACGGAATTCAAGAGTTCCAGAGTCCTAGATTTCTCGAATCCTATACTACTATACTACTATACTCCTATACTCCTATACTCCTATACTCCTATACTCCTATACTCCTATACCGTTATACTGCTACACTGCTAGATTTCAGGATTCCTGGATTCCAGGTTTAAAGTATAGTTACAGCAATTGTAGAGTTTTAGAGCTCCAGGGTTGCAGAAATCTAAAGTTCTAGTGTTAGACCCATTAGTTATTCAAGATTGGTTTTTCAAGGTTGGTTAAGGTACTTCACGTGTATCGAAATATCCGGGTACACGGGTAATTAATGGATCCGTGTTTTAATCCGTGTATTTTTAATACACGGGTACGCATACATGGAATTATACGGGTACAATATCCAATTATTTTTATATACAAACTTTTATGTAAAAAGGCTATTATTCTAAAATGAAGATCCTTATTAATTTTGAAAACATTGATATGCAGTAAAATAAATAAATAAAAAAGATATCAACATCAGAAGAAGAAATGAAATAATTAATTTTTTAGTGTAGTTTGTAAAACTTTATTTACTAGTTAAAATAAATATTCAAGTCACGGGTAACCATAGGTAATTCGATGTATCCGTACCCGTGTATTAAAGATACCGGTGTTTTTAATCCCTTAATACACGGTACACGTGTTCCGTCTGCCCGTGTATTTTAATACCCGCTCAAAACCGCGATCTCTAGTATTGAGTCTTCGAAAGCGAAACCTCGTGTGAAAAAATTTCGTATATACTCGAATAGCTCGAACAGCTTGAACAATTTTCTATATTTATTTTCTACGGAGCAGTTGCGCAAAGCGCTTCGCTACTTGTGTAGGATGCTCGGGCCAGCGTTTGGTGTACAAGACGTTATCACGTTATATCGTGCTGCTTTGATTTTCTCTTTTATTCGACCGAGAACTTTTTTAGAGATATTCGATATTTCCACGGTCGTCTGGAAGGCACAATCTCGACGAACATATGCCGTTTACACGAACGTTTCGTACGCCAGCTGCGATATCTCTTTGGATCGTTCCAAGTTTGTCGGTTAATTCTCGCGGAGGATTCTCGGATAAGTTTACCAAGACTCGAGAAACGAATGTCGCTATACTCTTATCTCGATTTCAGCGCGATGATATTTTGTCGACTAGGATTACTAAAAAAATTTGGTCTTTTAAGTAACAAACGCGAATTCGCGATCTGGCGTTTGTCGTTCTTGTACATGGAGATAACACGGTCGACTCGTTCGTTCAAAGTCGAAGGAAATAATATAGACCTACGGGAAAGTAGACGCATTTTACATCCGCGAGATATCGGTAATCTCTTTCGCGGCTCGCTTAGCTTTCTAATACCATTGTAAACGAACGCAACGCTTTGCGAACACGTAAAAAAGTCCTTACGCGACTTGTAAATCCACTCGTAATTCAATTGTATGTACGAAATCGGAAAGCCTCTTGCTTTCTACAAATCAATTTAAATTGAAAACCGCGTAAAAACTCCTATCCGTCGGAATATAAAATGATTCACCTGACGTAATATCCTTGGGTGCTCCGTTTCGCGATAAAGTATCAGTAATCGACGACTAGTATTCGATGTGTACCTCTACATATACACCAAACAACTCGGATACTCGGTACTCCTATTTTGACACCGCTTACTTTGCTACCTCTATTTCTCTATCCTACCGCGGTACCCTTCTTCACACTTTTCTCTCTTTCTTTTTTTTTCATTATTCTGGACGCAACAGTTTAGTCGGATACAGTTGTTTCATAGGCTATGCGTCTCCCGTAAGGTAGTCGATCCATCGCGATCTTTCGTACCTCATTCTCAGAACACTTCTTTACTAATTAATCGAACGATTAATCCAACGAGACAGAAATATGTATTAACCCTTCGCGCTCGAGGCATTTTTCTATAGAATCAAATCCAGTCCATTTTTATAATAAATTTCTGTGAAACCAAAAACTCTACTTCGAAGAAAAACATCTACGAACGTTCATGACTAGACTGCGGATCTTTATGCAAAATAAAACCTTCGCGAACGCGCCTTATTTTATTCTCCAAATATTATAACGTGAACTTTACTTTCAATCTTTTTTATAATCTTGCACATTGTTTTCACTTTGTAGTTTCTTGCACAATCAAATTTTCTATAAATGCATACAGATCCGCAGTCTATTCATGACTCAATATATTATATTTCAATTAATAATCAGTTGTATTCTGATATAAGTGAATTTGAAATTGTACGTTCACAAAATCATTTTTAAATTACATATGTCGCCCTAGAGGCGCCACCTGAGCGCAAAAGGTTAATATACTATGATTTCGCGATTGCGAATACATCTGGTAAATGGAAGATCACTAACCCGAATAATAGAGATTTCATCGCAATTTTTCGATAAATTTTCAAGCAGATTCTAATCGAGTTGCAACGTACGATATCAGAATCATCTGTCGATCGGACTATTCAATTTCGACTTTCGTAGTAATGCAAACGTAAAATACCAGTTCTGTGTTTCCCGCACCCCTTAGCTATTATAATTTAGCGATTCGTTAGTCGAGCAGTCGCAGTTCGTTTCGTAAACTCACAGTAATATAAAGATAACTACAGTGGGTGTAGAATCTATTCGTACACCGATCAATTTCCCAAAAAACTTTTCTGTGTAATTGTTATTTCTTAACTTCTTTTTTTTTATAATCAATGATATTATACATATTCTCGGAAATCTTTACAATATATAGTTCAAATAACAATTACTAGTTTATATAATTTGCGAAATTAACAAGAAATGACGAAAAATCGGTAGAAATATAGAAGCAATTAGTATTTGTACGATTCTTATGACGAACCATTTACAGTAGAGTTTGTAACGGTAAACACGTTAGTTTATTGCTCCGTACAAATTAGAAAACATCAAATTTCCAGTAAAGTATTCAATAACCATTCCACTGTAGTTAGGTTGTCGAGAAAGTTCGTGCCAATTTCTAAAAAACATTCAAAAACACGTTTAATTTTAATATATATTTATTGAATTACATAGGTGCCATTTTGTTTCACAACCTTTCCATCCTTTGAGGGATGTATGCATGTTGTTTTCAACCACTTCGTATATTCAGACCTGCACTACCTATCGAGAATCGGCATGGACTTTCCGGACAACCCAATACTTTTAAAAATGGCTTTAATAGAGGAATTGAACAAGATCCCACTTCGAATAACTAATAATTTAAATAATTTAATGCTTAGAAGAGTTGCAATAATTATAAAATCAAAAGGAAATTTATGAAGGAAGTATTATATACTTGTAAATGAATGTAAATTTCTTTTTTCTTTAATCAAGTTTTAAAAATTAAACATTTGTGCGAATACTTATTGCTTCAACATTTCTATCGATTAATTTTTTTTTTTTTTTTGTTAATTTCGCAACTTACATAAATAGCTATGTTTTTTATAATCTATCTATTCTAGATATTGGGTTGTCTGGAAAGTCCATGCCGATTCTCGATAGGTAGTGCAGGTCTGAATATATCGAAATGGCTGAAAACAAATAACATATATATATGTACATCCCTTAAAAGGTAGAAAGTTTGTGGAACAACATGGTACCTATGTAATTCAATAAATATATGTTACAATTCAAATGTGCCTTTGAAGTTTTCTTAAAAATTGACACGAACTTTCTGGACAACCTAATATTTCTAAGAATATGTAGAATGTCATTGTTTATAAAAAATAAGTTAATAAATTACAATTTTACATAGTTTTTTTGGAAATTGATCGATGTACGAATATCGTCTACACCCACTATATGTTCATGTCACGCCAATTTACCTTGATACTTGTAGTTCTGAGAATGAGCGAAAGATATACATAGTTTGAAGGAGAAATACTTTAGCCCAGGAAAGGTTCGAAGATTCGCTTAAATTTCGCTACCTATAACCCCTAGGTGAGGACTGTGCCAACGAGGGGTAGAGTTAGCAGGCTGCCCGCCTGTACGGTACATGCCTATACCGATAGACGTTGAAGCGACGCCGACGCCGACGCCAACGAGCTCGTTGCTCGAATCGTCGAATCCTCCTTCCTCGTTATCATCGGTGTCAAAGGACCTCACCGTCGTTCTCGCCGTTGCGGTCACCGCGCTCGTGTCGTGCGTTGCAGTTGCAGCTGTCACCGCGGCTCCGGCTCCCGGTCCGTTGCCATCCGATATTCGATCTGTACTTATACTTACGTTCTCGGTGCTCTCTGTGTCGGCGACTTCCACGCTACCGCCGGCGCCGCTCTCGCCGACCATGTTCACAAAGAACTCCGATCTGGAGAACCTGCCGATTTCCGTCGAGCCGAATGCCTGATGAAATCCAGGCAACGGTTGCTTACTGACGCTCTTCTTCTTCGACTCGGCCCTCTCTGCGGATCGTTGGAGCTCGCGCTCCTTTTCGCGCGATACGCTCGATTCCTGTTGCCAAAATAGATCAATTTTTCGTCTCGCAACGAACGGTATTTTCGGATAGCATAAATTGCTTATCGATTTCATTTGAAGACCAAGGGGGAGGAATTTATTATGTCCAATTTTTACCGAAATTGAAACATGCATGATGCCCTCAGGGGCTGTAGCGGTGTTTGTAGCTACAGTATGGGCTTAGCAACCCCGAGGTACCCTAGCTAGATGGGGACCAGTGGCCCCAACAGACGTGTACAAAATACAAGATCAACGTACATGTACACAGTTGCGATAACGCAAACTGAGCCAAAATTAAAGAGTTATGTAAAGCATTTATATGTCACGAAGAGTAGAAATAATTGTATTGTGATGTATGGATTCAGTGCAATAACTGAAGTAACAGTTACGCATTTAAAAGAACCAAGCAACCAAGGAACTTGCATGCCATTTAGCGGAAAAAGAGGCAAGGAATCGATTTATGCAATCGAAAAATCGATGTAATCAACCGTTTTGACAGAAAAGAGAGGGAAAAAATGGCTGTAAGGGCGAAAAAGTAATTATGTCCGCTTTGGATAGATATTCGTTATTCTTTGTTTTTTAATAAAATGGTTACCAGCTTAACTTTTTTTCACCTGATTCTTAAACTGGATATATTAAATTTCAAAATACATACTTTTGCCGAATTTTTAAACAACTATTTATGCCCCTAGGAGTTATGTAAACTACAATCACAATTTTCCAGATTCTTTAATTTTTGGACTTAATGAGTTTTTCCCCCTTGGTCTTCATTTCTAACCGATTCCGTACAAATTATACGAAAACTCCGCTCAAATATGGAAACACCCCCTCGATAAAAGTAAACCCATCAATTGGATCCTTAAACACTACAATTTCATGCTAGAATAGAAATGAAAGAACACACTTACGCACAACGCGAATTTATGGAATTGTGGATACAAACCGGAATTTTTGTACACAATTTTATTGGTGATAGATACAAATGCAAATGAAATGCCTTATTTTTGTACTTTTCTTCGACAGAAAACCTGACAGACCTGATTTCATTTGACTACCATATGAATAGTACACTGAAGAAGCCATTAAGATGGGAAAGATTTATTATAAAAAAAAAACATATCGAATCGAGTAACTTGCTCCTTTTCGAAGTCGGTTAAAAACGACACAACGCGCTGCAGTGGTTCAACTGTACTTGTACAATTGATTATTGGTACAGCCAACTACTTTTCTTCCTAATAATTTCCTAAGGAAAGTAGAAAGCTTCCTATCTGACGAAGAAAATGTATGAATGTGTTGAAGAAGAAACAAAAAATATACATGTCGAATAGAGTAACTTCCTCCTTTTCGAAGTCGGTTAAAAAGTACGTTGAAAAATAAGGCACTCAATTTGTATTTTTATCTATCACCGATAAAATGTCGTACAAACATTCCGGTTTATATTTGAATGATCCTCGTACATAAATATTCAAATATAAAATATCGTCGAAGTTATCGAAATGCCTATCTTCGTAATGATTGTCATTGGCATATGTAGCGACATCGTTTAAACCAGGCCATTCCAACTCAGGCCCTTGGGATCAGGGCGAACCGAAGCGTTCCTGTGTCAGCTCAGGGCGTTCCCCATCACAAGTTCTCATTCGCTCAATTATGTTTTCTTTCTTTCTCAGCATTAGTCGATAAAGAGTTCTCATTCGCTCGGTGATGGTTTCTTTCTTGGTCAACCTTTTACGACAAAACAATTGCACATTTCACGAGAAATGTCAGCGTGGCCCTTACAATGCCATGACTGAGCTTGGCTACGGTGACCTTTCAGTTGGAGTGGACTGATATAAACGGCCATTACTCTTACGATCTCCGAGTGTCCGCGAACCCTAATTTTATAAGTATTTTCCTACACGATTTGCCATTACATAAAACGTTACCGTTGTCGGCGCTAAGTTATCCATAGAGATTTCATTGTTGACGGAATTTGGCTCCCACCTAGGCCCTTCATCTTCTCGACGAGTCCTTAACGAGAGCGCGGAATCCACAACCGAGTCGACCGATGATTCGAGCAGTCTTGGTATCTGAAGTTAATTAAGGCATTTTTTAGTATGTTGGCATTTACGTTAAGTTACGTTATTCGGTATTCGTAATTTACGGTATTTTACGGTATTCGTTTCGTCCGATCCGTATACAAAGCGAGACAAAAGTTGCTATACGTTTTAAGAAATAATAAATAGTTTCGAAAAACAACTACAAGGTAAATAACATTATACGTATATAAACATAAATCCCGTGAAAAAAGAACCAATGCGAATTTTCGTTGAACGTATTTTCGATAAATATTCGTATGTAAATTTCTTTTTTCTCATATGAAAATTCAGTTGTTACCAATTTTATCTATCGAGTCACAAATAGAATCACATTATCTTTGAAACCTGTTTCATTTAATTTCCTCTCTAGTAAAACTCTTATGTCAACATTCGTTATCGATAAAACGTTTAGAAATAAAAAGTTTCAAGTTTAAAAAGTCATATTCGCTATAATGTTATAACTTTCTTTTTTACGAAATTGATAGTTCTTCCAGTATACGTATATTTTTGTATTTCGCTTTTGTTTCTCTTGATACTTTTCCAAGTAGACGATGAGTTTTGAGACTTGCACCGCGAGTATTATAAATAGAAAGGAAAGAATACCTGATGATCGGGAGACGAGTACGAGGCCTGCACGTTTTCAAGTTTATTCGAAGCGTACGGCAACCGTGTCGTTTCTTCCGGAAATCCGCAATGTCTACCGGGCAGACGATCCCGTAGGAGAACGGTATGCCGTGGTCCGCGAACTCCGATACTTCGCGGCGTAGCCGGGACATCTGTAAAATCGAAAAATATTCTTTTATTTTGTTACACCGATAATCGATAATCGAATAATATTCCTTTCTTCTATTACACCGATAATCGATAGTCGAATAATATTCTTTTCTTCTATTACACCGATTATTCTCGCTGTACTATACGATACACGAATAGCGGGAATCCTCGAGAGTAGCATAACCGTTAGGTTACGAGACACTTACGCGATAATACCCCGTGACAAAATTGGCCCCACGGTCCATGTCCATGTCCATGTCCGTGACCATGTCCATGTCCGTGACCATGTCCATGCGAACTCGGACTCTGAACGTTTGGATGAAGAATACCACCTATTTGCGTTGGGTGTGATGTCCTCGAATGCTGATGAGAACTTGCCCCGTTCTGGAATTGAAAACGAACAACGATGAGGGGTCGCAGTTTGAGTAAATTCCTAAAACTAACGTTTCAGAGAAAGTAAGCGTTAAGTACAAAACGAAATAAAAAGACACCTCTGGTTATCGATGGAGAGGATATAGACTATTCGGAACTTGTATGAGATTCCCCGATGACTATTATAGTCTGATTTGGATCGGTTCGGTTCGTTTCGAATCGGATATACGAATAACGATAACAAAAAGCGCGAATGACTCGCGCTTCCTGTTATTACATCGAGGTATCTTTTTAACACATTGACTGCAGCGCGTATTTTACGTGATTTGCCCATGACGCCAACATGAATTTTTTATTATGCGATGTATATTATGTTAAAATATTATCTACAGCAAATACAGTGAATTATATACTGCTGTTTAATGCATTTTTCGTGGTGGCGGTCACCAGTGACTCCGGAGGCGCTGTAGACCTTTTTTTGCGATTATCTGTTGTTTCAAACTGGTGGAAAGTGTGTTACGAACAAAATTCAAAACAGCTAGGAAGAATGAGAACAAATAATTGCACTAAAAAAGTTGCGACATATTGTGCCGACTGTTTAGGTTCACCTTTTCTTTGCCTACCGTGTTTCAATATAACTCATCATAGGGTGAACAAAAATAATATGTATTAGGTGGACTGGAAAGTAATGTCGTTACTGCGAATGTAAATTCTTATTTATCATTCATCAGCTCCTTGATTTTTATCGATCTGGTATTAAACATTTGCACACTAGATGGTAAAAAGCTGTCGACAAGAGCGAGAGTGATTACATAATTGATTAAAAATAGAAACTTATTAAGAATTTATTTGATTTTGATGTAAAGAAAATCACATTACTTTTCGGTCCCCCTAATATATTTTCCTTGTTATATTATTTAACTTGTAAAATTATTTGTTCGTGTTCTGTATGTCATTAATTTCTTCAAACCATTATAATAACAATGGTATTATCAGTATCGATATTTACTCTAATTATGTATTTTTTAATATTGGTCGCGTCGCCAGTTACCGGTGGCCCTCACAGCGCTGTAGCCAAGTTGAGTGCCGGACACCGGTGACACCCACGGCAGTCAACGTGTTAAATACACCAGTATGCGTTTCTCGACTCTATTATAATAGTTGTTTCTCTGTTAAACAAACTGTTTGCGACGCCTAGCGTCCAATATCTCCTTTGGTATCGTTTTACCAAAGAAGCTCACAATCAGAATACTCACTTGGTAAGGATGCCATTTTTGGCCGTCCGTGAATTCACCATACTCCGTCATGTTTTCCTGTCGGCGTAACTCTCGTTCCCGATTTATCTCGGTGAAATTAACGGGCGGATATCCGCCGGTGGAAAATGCACCACCGCACTCGGCGGCGGCGGCGGCAGCAGCGGCGGCCGCCGCCGCAGTCGCTACATTGCTTGCGATCTGATTCCTGCTCAAGTCCTTGCACTTATCTAGACCGCGATGATGCATCGAGCCCATCACTTGCAGTCTCTCGATCGGATCGGCAACGGTGCCGTACCAATCGGACATTCGCGGCGAGTGAATCGGTTTCGGTCGTTGCGTTGACTGGAACCACGGCTCCGCGGCACGTTCGGAATCCACGACCGCGTTCATCGGTACCCCAGCGGCGGACACGCAACCAAAACGGTGTTGGTGATCCAAAAAACCGGCAGAAGCTACGCCGACGCCGACGCCGACGCCGACAGGGCCAGCGATCACACCTGCTCGAGCGATCGCGCTCTGAAGAATCGACCGTCTCGACAGCTCGCGACTCTGTTCACGCATGGCCTTCCGCAGTCTCGCCTCCTTTGGATTGTACACGTAATCTGTCAACAATAACCGCATATAGTCATTTTACTTTTAAACATATTTGAACACTTGCATTCTATCTATTTAAGCGGGTATCCTGAATTAGGAGATCTAAAAAAAGCTGTTTTTCGTGAATTTTTTTAGGATGGAAAAAAATAATTAATTCTATCGAACTTTTTATCCTATTCTCATACATATTTGAGTAGTCTATACAAATTTTGTCAAGAGGAAATATTCAAATTGAGTCCACTGCGACGTACATTTGTAGAGCACCTCACAATTAAAGGCTCCTATCGGCGGGAAAGATGCAGGTCGTAATTTTAATTTGACACAGAAAAACCAAAAGAAATTTTCATTATCATACATTTTTCTTCTATGTGAACTAAGAAAATTCATATAAAAAAAATTGTATACAACTTTTTCATCAAGTTAAAGTGATTTTTTTTCACCCAAAGAACTCGTTCTTTTTTTCAAATTTGCTGTAATTTCACATTTCGCCATTTTTGCGGGTTTTTCTTAGTTCACATAGAAGAAAAATGTATGAAAATGAAAATTTCTTTTAGTTTTTTTTTTGCGACAAACTAAAATTACCACTTGCAGGATACCCCCTTGAAGCATTTTTTCTGCCGAAATAAAATGGCTAAGGAAGAAATAATAATAATAAAAATACAAAATCGAAGCCATTCTTTAGAATAGCGGCGTATGTCCATTTCTCTGTATGATGCGTCTTGAAACGTTTGGGAACGGGAACCCGTCGCACAGTGGTCTGGGAGCGGCAAAAAGCCCGGGTTTTAAACTGTTCAGAAAACTATTAGGTTCTCCCAAAAGTTTCTTCCATTTCCTTAAATAGCAACACATACACAATATTTTATGTCTAATGTTACAGTATTGAATTGCGTACCATTCCAATTTACTCCATTAATGTTACAACATTAACATCTAAGAAATTAGGTTGTCTATTTATATAAACCCTGCCACACAAAATAACCGAGTGCAAGTCACGGACAAAACTTTTGGGACAACCTAATACGTATACTACTTGATGGATAGTTAACCAACACATTCCAAACATTTAGACGCTGAAAAATTTGGGCTTCCAGGTCTTAAAATTATTTTATACGTAAAAGAACCCATTTCCAAGGCGTACAGATATTACATTTTTGAAACTATGAAATATATTTCATGTATTCCGTTGATTTGGGCAGAATTCTGAATGTATTTAAGTTGTCAGAAAGGCGTAATCAAGTTCGGGAATAAACAAATTATTTTACATTTTTTTTTTAATTTCGACGTAATAGGATAAACAATTAACAATATAGTTAAGCCAACGTGCGCCAAGACGCCATTTGCATCAAAATGTTCCTTGGACTCTCTAGTAAATATTGCTGAAAGAATCAGCTGCGTTTACTTGCGTCTTCGGAATATACAGAGTGGTTCGTTTAAATAAGGCCACCTAAATATCTCCTCTAATTGTGGAGGTACAAAAAATATTTGGTGTACTATTTAAATGGTTTGAAGATACCATTATATTGCAAATAATATTTTTTTCCGAAGATCATTTTTTTCTGAGTTATCAAGATCATAAATCATAGGTACAGGGAATGTGCTAAATGAATTTAGATTGACCCACAAGAGGTTTAAGACTATAAAAAGTAAGTTATTTTGATTTTTTTCTCAAAATAATAGTTTCCTATAGTTTTTGCCATTTTCATGCCTTTTCGACCACTGTGCGTCGCTCTGCTGTGCGTAGTCTCTAGTTTCTATCAATTTTTCACTCGTCGAGATACAAGATTAAAATTAAATTTCCCCGAAACATAAACTTTACTATAAACTATATTACAGGAATCGAAAAGGAAAACAATTCGATAAATATTACGAGAACGTAACGTTACGTTTCGCAAAGTGAGATGGAAGGACGATCTCTAGACGACGGAAATACAACTTTACGAAAGAAAATTTGTATATAAACGATATTTTAATTTTTCGTTTTATCAATGCTTCGCAGACGCACTCTAATTGATCACCTTAATAAGCTATAGTTTAGCTTATTAAAAGATAGCAAATTTTTCACGCGTTGTTCAGAATTCGACAAAATTTATTATACAACAATAACATATTCGCATAATCGTTTCTTACGAAATTTGTTTATTTCTACGTTTAGTCGATAGAAACATTTATAAATTGGAACGGAAATCGATCATTTCTCCCGGGTACGGGAGAATGTAAAAGCACGTTATCACTTGCTTCTGTGTGATACATAAAAGTTTGTTACTCGCCCGAGTAAAAAGCAACTAACATTTAATTTATGAGTAAAATTACATAGAGGGGTACGATCGATGTACAAAGAAAATATCATGTTGATCCCCGCGAATGTGAACGTTGAGAAATGCTGTTTTAAAGTAAAGAAATATTACTTTACATACATCGTTTCGAATGATTTTAAAATGTAAACGATAAGTAAAAGGAATCGACGATTTTGATGATTATGGTAGAAAAGAACGCGATACGTATAATGTACATCACGATATATCCGTGAAAGATCTACCTGTGGGGTAGGCAGGTGTAAGCGGTCCGTTATATCGGGCACCAGTCTCGATCGCAGCGGGGATCGGTGGCGGTTCGTAGCCGTTGTAGACAGCGTTCGCGTTATCGTAGCAAAAGTAGTGTTGCTGCTGATAAAAGTGACGCCCTCCCGCGTAAGCCTCGACGTAGTTGCAGCAGTCCATCTCTACGACAAAAGACGGTCCTTATCACGCCGCGAAGAAACGACTTCTTTTTCTACCGCTTATCAGAGAAACACCGGTGCGCAAATATCACCGCTGCAGACATACAGACACACACGGAGAAAATTCCTTCGACTCGAGTACTTTCTCGGGTTCTAGTGTATTTTTTGCGAATGGAAGAATTGCGAAATTGGCCCCTTCTTCGTTTCTTTTTTTTTATTTTTCTAAATCTTCATTTGCTTCTTTTTCTTCTCCGTCGTCTTCCCCCGTTGTTGTATTTTACTTTACTTTATTTTACTATATTTTATTTGACTTTACTTAAAACGTCTTATCGTCCGCGCGATCGAATCGAATCGAATCGAATTAACGTGGAAAAAGCACATAAAAGTTGGATGTATCGGGAGGCGTTCGATCGGCCTCGTGCATTCCGTAGGGAAGACCCAACGTTTGCAGTCCTGTCGCGCGTTGGCGTCATCGTTGCTACCAACGACGTCGTCCTTGTTCTCTCGATCGTCATCGTTGCGTTTTCAAGCTAACAACCGCCACCGGGTACTCGGAAGCGTTCGCTGCTCACCGGGAGCACTCCTACTAACTGTAGCTACGCCGATCGTGATCGCGTCTCCAGGGCCATCCGAGCCGCCGATTCCGCACTGCGTGCAATTCGACGTATCCAACCAGCAGCGTCATGGTAACTGCACCGAGGGACAAGATCGATGCTCGAAGCTTTTCCTTTTCCTCCAACGGGTTTCTCTCGCCGTGTTTTTTCCGCTTCTAATCAATTCAAACACTCCGATTGCGAATTTTCAATTATTTCGGTAAATCGAATCGAGGAAATTAAGTTCGACTCGCGAACGATTAAAATGTCTTCGATCGTATTCTTAATTTCAGTCTTTCCAACCACTGGATCCGAAATCAACCGAATTCATTTATCGGAAATCGATTCGAACCGATCGACACCACCCTCTCGAGTACCGATCGGGACAACTCGAATTACATTCGTCTCGCTATTCGCGCGTAACGCGTAATGTTCCTTTGGGATAGTGTTGATAACATATATATGTATATATCTGTAAATGCACACACTTACACGTTATCATCCGTATGGCAAGTCTGGTAGGAAGACTCGCGTCAATTTATTCTTTAGGATTTTTGTTTGTCCATCGAGCGATTCGAATGTTTCGAAGAAGTTGCAAGTCGTTTACTTCGATGTCACACCTGTCCTGCCGATAACCATACCTACGATACAGGTGGACCGTATTGACGCGTACATTAAGATCAACGTCACTTGGACCATCACGAATCACTGGTAACGTCACATGTTTTCAACGTTCTCTGCTAAACAACTAAAACTTTAAATACACTAATGGTTATCGTGGGCGATACACGGTAAGCCGTTCACTTCGAAGGTTTTAAATCCCAACGTGCGGTACCGAGCAAACTCATCGTCCTCGATTCGTAATGGAGTTTTTTTTACGCGGTATTTGTATTTTTGCTTCCCCCCCCCCCCCCCCACCCCACCACGGGAGATATTCGTAGCTCGCCCTCTCTATTTTTCCAATGGTTCCGCAAGAGGATCTGCCGTTCGAAACATCCCCGTTGCACCGACTCTTTGATCGGGTGCAACGATTAGCCTCAAACTCGATTATTTACTCGATCCTTCTCGCGGTGTCTTATTTGCCGAGTTGAGTTGCCTTTTCTCCGCGGTGTTTACACAGCCGTTTAACCTCGACAAACTAGGTGTTCGGATTAAATTAGTTGTCTCCGATTCACGATGCGAGAACCGTACCCCGAATCGCGTACTTAAAGATTAACGTAGTCTATGGTTTGTCAGTCGTTTGCTGGGATCGATCCAACAAACCCAAACTAGATGTTCGGACCAAATTCATCGACCGCCCAATTTATAGTAAATCCCCGCACGGATGACGTATCCTCGCTTTACGATTGCGATTGTGATTGCGATTGTGATTGCGGTTGCCCACTCGTTCGTTAGGATCGATTCAAACGATGCACACCGGAAGTAGGTATCGCAATTGAATTTTGTAATACCCGATTCGCGATCAATTCTCTCACGGATCGTGTACCCTCTGTCAAGAGTCGAGTAACCGTTTCGAGTAGTTAGCTAGGATCAATCGAAAGAATGGAATCCGAATCGAATTAGATGTTCGAATGGGAGGTCTCGACGACCTCGAAACGGTACGAATCCCTCCGCTGTACAATCGTATATCCTCGAGGGTCACTCGGTAGGTGGGTAGGATCGATTCGATCAACGTGAACCCAAACTAGGTGTCAGGATCGAATTCATCGTCCCCGATTCGCCGCGCGATGTATCCCTTTATGGGTTAGGTTGCGTATTCTCACTCGAACCGAAGGATCGTTGTTTGCAACACAGTTCCGCTACACGTACAACGTTAGACAGTTGTTCCAGTCGGTTTACCGTCTCGTGTATGCATTCGGCGACCTATTTACGCGAACGTCTCTCGGTATCTAGCTTCCAGTGGAAGAGACGCGCGTGCCGCAAGCGGGAACCGCAGGCCGCGCACGGGAGACCCGCGTTCCTTCCTCGCGGTGCACTCCGGTCGCACTGATTTCGCGGGCTCGAGCGCGGGCGCGGGCGCGGGCGCGGGTGCGGGCGGCAGCACCGTGCACGTCGACGAATTTACGTGCGTTTCGTCATCGACGAATCCAACGTCGGAGCTTCGAGGGTGGAGGGTGGTCGAGCCAGAGGGAGGTTTTCCCCACCCTTTCGGGGCGGAGGGGTGGCGGACGCGACGGAAGAGGAGGAGGAGGAGGAGGAGGTCGGAGTCACGAGGAGACTAGAAACGTTGCTGGCTCCGTCTCGCCCTCTGCATGGAATAAAGAAACCCTTCCGCCGTCTATCGACGTTCGTCGTCGTTTCCTCCTTGATCCTTTTGAATCTTTCTCGGGAATTGAACGAAGGTTTCCCGTCGGCGCGACGCTCGAACCGTTGGACTCGTTTCGGAAGCTGATCGATGTACCGTGTTATTCTTGCTCTCGTTCCCTCCACCGCTGGCCATCATCGATTAGCTCAAGTTTGAACGAACCGGCAGTTTGGACGATCCGCTTAACCGTTCGCTCACGGAATTGGATCAAATTCAACTTTTCTCCGTATTTTTTTATACTCGAATAAATAACGTTACTTCGACGTCTGCTGTCGCATACAACAAAGAGCATGTCGTATACGTAACGTTATCGCTCAACGTTTCACCCCATCGGATCTTTAGATGACGCGATGTTTCGCGAAAATAAAAAAATAAATGGGTTACAAAGTTTGGTATTTATATATAGATACGCGTATGCGTGTACATACGTATACGTTGAACCGTTTCGCTTTGAGGTCTATTTACACATATCCGTAACGTGTCAGTTCCGTATCCGTACCGTGTCAATAACGTCAAGGAGCGGTGTCGGACGTGTGTGAACATGCCCATTCAAAATAACAGAAGAATATTTAAAATCACTGACACTGATGGAACATTACGGAATTGAACGGATACGGAACTGACACGTTACGGATATGTGTAAATAGACCTTAATTCGTCAAGAGTATTGTATCGCTGGGTAATCGTGAAATATGGGTGACCGTTCTATTGTACGCGGTGATCCTATAAACCGAGTTAAGCCTTAACTCTTTTCTAAACAATGATGGAGAGTATCTTTCGATAGAGTAATTTTTCATGTATCGTAGTACAACAGTGCAAGTAACATGCACGTGTACTCGCATTTCTTTTTTAAATAGATATTTCGATTTGATTTTGTTTTTATACATATATATCGATTCCTTGGATCGATCCACGTATAACGGTGCGTTCAAACGTATACAGGGTGTCCCAAAAGTCGGGGAGAAGCCGGAAATGGGGGGTAGCTGAGACGATTCTAAACAACAATTTCCTTTGCAAAAATGTCGGATGGGGCTTCGTTAAGGAGATATTAACCGAAAACCT
>NW_026534347.1:11142633-11185555 GCF_026225885.1 Hylaeus anthracinus | reverse complement strand
AGGTTTTCGGTTAATATCTCCTTAACGAAGCCCCATCCGACATTTTTCCAAAGGAAATTGTTGTTCAGAATCGTCTCAGCTACCCCCCATTTCCGGCTCCTCCCCGACTTTTGGGACACCCTGTAGACGTCGTGATGTCGACGCGAACCGTTGGACAGGCCATCTACCGTTGACGTAGCGACGCGTCGCGTCGCGTCAAGTTCGAGTTTGTACTTTGGTACGATTTACGATTCGTTGGAGATACTCTGCATACGATAAAAAAATCATTCTATTATTCGGCAACGCGTTGAAACAAGACGCGCTCTCTCTCAAGAATTCCAACATATCGCTAATCAAAGAAAAGTTTTTTTTACCGAATGTTAAATGCGAACATTGATGGTAACAGATCTCGCGTACGTATCTGCTGATAGGTAGCACATCTGATCGTTCGTTACATGTTCGCGTTTGCGTTTCGACGCACCCTGCAAAGTGTAGAGATTAGAGATACGTAGAGATGATCGAAAATTCGATACTTTAAGACAGAGCCCGCCGGTATACGGCCGGTGTTCGAGGTTTCTTTTAACGCGAATGGAATTTTAACGTGAGTATACAGGTTGTCCCAAAACTAATAAAAATCGAGTAAATATTAGATTGTCCCAAAAGTTTCTTTCGTAATTTGCACTCAATGATTTTGCGCGGTAGTGATTATATAAATAAACAATCTAATTTCTTACATGTGATGTTGTAACAGTAATGGAGCAAAATGAATCGTACACAATTCAATAATGTAACATTAGACATAAAATATTGTGTATGTATTACTTATTAATAAAGCGAAAGAAACTTTGGGACAACCTAATACATTAAAGCTTAATGAATTCGTTTTGAAAAGTACTATCGCATGATATCAAAAAAATATATTTATATATATTCCATTTGAACAACGAAACTTGACCATCATATCTCGTTAAATAATAAAGTTAACAAAAATTCCTTCTCGCTGAAACATGAGTCCCATTTCACCATGTAATTTTCGTATTTGAAACTTTGCATTCGGCCGATAGTTTTGAAGTTAGAGCTCTGTATCACTTAGGCTGGGACACCCTGTATAATCGATATGGTCAGCGTATATTTAAATGGGAAAATTGATCAGCGTATATTTAAATATAAATCCAACGAACGATGCCGTGTACAAACGTAATCTATCCCCTCTTACCAGCTGTTCTCCAAGAAAAGTAGCCGACCTCCCCTCCTTAACCCTTTGCGGGCGAACATACTGAAGCAAGACGGACGCTGTTTGCGGAAGACTCTTCCACGCGTCGAGTATACGGATATGCAGCGTATGTACGCCGCACCGCACGGTGGCCGCCCATAGGCGTTTACCGCGCACGACCACCCGATTCATCGAGCACATGTGTATATGTCGCAGAAAAATGATAAAAATAGAGATTTGATCAAATCCCTAAGGTAGATGATTAATTCACGGGAGATGTTAAAATAACAATTCCGTAAAGTCATTTCCCTGAAAAAAGTACAGTGGGTGTAGAATGTATTCGTACACCAATCAATTTCCCAAAAAACTTTTGTGTGAAATTGTAGTTTTTAAACTTCCTTTTTTATAATCAATGATATTTTACGTATTCTCGGAAGTTTCTAAGATAGATATAGTCCAAACAACATTTACTAGTTTATATAAGTCACGAAATTAACAAAAAAATACGAAAAATCGGTAGAAATATAGAAGCAATTAGTATTTGTACGATTCTTATGAACCATTTACAGTAGAGTTTGTAAAGTAAACACATTAGTTTATTGCTCCGTACGAATTAGAAAACATGAAATTTCCAGTAAAGTACGTTAAAGAAAGGCTGTAATAGAGGAATGGAAGAAGATCCCACTTCGATTAACTAATAATTTAGTTATCAAAAGGAAATCCCACGCAGGAAGTATTATATACTTGTAAATTAATGTAAATTTCTTTTTTTTTAATGAAGTTTAAAAAATTAGACAGTTGTGTGAATACTTATTCTTTCAATATTTCTATCGATTAATTGTTTTTTTCTTGTTAATTTCGCAACTTACATAAATAGCTATTTTTTTTGTACTCTATCTATTCTAGAGATTTCCGAGAATATGTAGAATGTCATTGTTTATAAAAAATAAGTTAATAAATTACAATTTTACACAGTTTTTTTGGAAATTGATCGGTGTACGAATACTTCCTACACCCACTGTAAGTGATTTGATCAAAACCTTTAACTGTTTTAGTAAAAAGATGAAATAATATAATTTGATCAAATCCCTTAACTGTTTTAGTGTAAAGATGAAATAATATTGTTAGTATTATTGAAGTATATAAAAGTAGAATAGGTAATACAACGATACTCATAGAAACATAAATTATTTATTCGATACTAAGTAGCAAAAGAAATAGGTACTTAAGCTGATATTTTAAAAAACCGAAAGAATATTTTTAGGAAATGTAATTAATAAATAATAATGTTCATTCGTATTAAAACAAAAGATGTGCCTGTGAAAAAGTAATGTATGTACATACTTTGTAACTCGAGATGCCACAAATCAACAACGTGTTTAAATAAAAATGAATGAACGTATTTATTTATTAATTACATTCACTAAAAATGTTTAAAATTGCATTAAAAATATCCTTTTTGTGTTTTAAAATATCAGCTTAAGTACTTATTTCTTTTGCTAATTAGCTTCGAATAAATAATTTATGTTCTTACGACTGTTGTTGTATTAGCTACTCTACACTTAATAACGCATGATTTACTAAATTAATACTTTTAATATCTAAACAATATTATTTCATCTTTTCACTAAAACAGTCAAGGGATTTGATCAAGTCACTTACTTTCTGCCGCGATAAAAAATCGAGGACGTTTCTTAAATCTTGTGCGCAATTCGGATACCGATCGATTGTTATCAGTTGAAAAATTGTCGTACACCTTACAGTCTACAAGTTCTGATTATATAATTTCGTAGTTCACCGTTAAACGTGGTCATCGAACCTGTCGTTGCACGGCTCGATGCCGACAGCTCTGCGGTGCCCGACTTTCGGCGCGTATTTAACAGAACGTGTACATTGCGCATCCAGAAGGGAAAACAAACATTTAGGTCTTTATACGGTCTAGAAGACTGTATATTTTTCTAATCGTGGACGATACGTCGATTCCATCGAATATTATGCAATAGTTTCCGTTCCAGCGATGACCGATAACTATCGGTTACTCTGCCGCATACTCTAAACATCTTAAACGTATAGCTCGTTACGAACTCATCGTTAGTAATCGGTTAAAGAGAAAGATATTAGATGGACTGGAAAGTAATGTCGTTTCTTTTACATTAAATTCAAACAAATTTTTGATAAATTTCTATTTTTAATTATTAATTATATAATCGCTCCCGTTATCAATAGCCTTTTGCCATCTAGTGTGCAAACTGTCAATGCCAGATCGATAAAAATCAATGAGCTAAAGAATGATAAACAAGTATTTAAAATTGCAAAAACGACATTATTTTCCGGTTCACCTAATAAATAGAGCATATTTCGTTACTAATTCGTCGACAGAGAGCATTTATTCGTTTCGAAAAGATTTTAATTTTAATTTTAAGTTTAACTTGAATGAAACTTTTAAGACGTTTATTCAAAACCGTGTGTTCGAAAACAATGGCCAGGATGCATTTTGAAATAAGCAGAAGCAAACCGATCTACTTGCTCCTAACTATTCAACTACGTTGTATTACCCAAGTCACTCGTAAAAACGTCTTTTTAACCTCAGTTTCTTTTCAATTCCTAAAAACACCTTTGATGGTAAACCTACAGCGGGTGTAGAAAGTAAATACTTAAAACATCTTTTGTACACCGATCAATTTCCAAAAAAACTATGTAAAATTGTAATTTATTAACTTATTTTTTATAAACAATGACATTCTACACATTCTTGAAAATCTCTAGAATAGATAGATTACAAGAAAATATAGCTATTTATGTAAGTTGCGAAATTAATAAGAAAAAAACAATTAATCGATAGAAATATCGAAGCAATAAGTATTCGTACAACTGTTGAATTGTTAAAACTTGATTAAAAAAAAAGAGAACATTAATTCGTAAGTATATAATACTTCCTTCGTGAGATTTCCTTTTGATAACTAAATTATTAGTTAATCGAAGTGAGATCTTCTTCCATTCCTCTATTACAGCCTTTCTTTAAAGTACTTTACTGAAAATTTCATGTTTTCTAATTCGTACGGAGCAATAAACTAATGTGTTTACCGTTACAAACTCTACTGTAAATGGTTCGTCATAAGAATCGTACAAATACTTACTGCTTCTATACTTTTACCCACTTTTCGTATTTTCTTGTTAATTTCACAAATTATAGTAATTAGTAAATGTTATTTGAACTATATATTTTAAAGATTTCCGAGAATATGTATAATATCATTGATTATAAAAAAAAGAAGTTAACAAACAACAATTTCACAGAAAAGTTTTTTGGGAAATTGATCGGTGTACGAATACATTCTACACCCACTGTACATTTTAAAACTCACACTTAAAAGAATTTATTTTGTTTTTGATTTCAGAGAAATACCGTGGAAGATACATTGGATACCATGAACTGCTTAATCGAAAATATACGCGATATAATATCTCAGCTGCCATTTTCGAATATAGGTCAATCGTTAAATTACTCTTAACGAACGTATTTATAAACGACCAAATTCCTAATTCAACGAATCGAATCATATTCTTTCGGAATGCGTTCGATCTGCGTTAGAAAAACCTCCTTACCGTTGCGTTACAATGCAACGTTCGTCCCGAAAACCGCTAGTACAGAATAGGACGTCTCGAAAACAGAGTTATCGGCGTTTACTTGATCCGAAATGTATGATGTGCGATAAACGCGAGACGCGAACGTCTGGGCCGATCCTAAACATGCTTTAGGGGAAAATCAGCGCAACGCCGAGGCCGAGGTCGACGTCGATGCCGAGGCTGCCGCCGCCGACGATGACGACGACGCCTCGCAGGCACGAAGCAGCGTCGACGTTGGCTCGTTTTCTTGAGCAACCGAGCGTGTCGCATTGATGCGATAGCGGATCGATGACCGGCGATCGTTACAGACGACGAGGAATAGAGGGAGAAAGACTCCTCCTCCTCCTCCTCCTCCATCGCCGTTTCCTCCTCCTCCTTCTCCTCATCCTCCTCCGTCGGGTGTCTTCGAGTTCGACGTGCCACCTGGATGCACGAGCCTCGACATTTTGACGGCTTCCCTCGACGCGACCACGCCGCGCCGCGGCGTCGAGTCGCCCCTCTTTTCCTCGGTCACGCGTGTGATGCAGTCGCGCAGATGCATGCGAGCCAGCTCGCAGCGTTCTCTGAACGCTGAACGCTCGCGCACACCGTATCGACGCTTCCCGGTGATCTTAATTGACCACTCGGGGCTGCTCGCACCCCGAGCCGAGCCACCCGTCGATTGCACGACCAGCGTTTAGCGGGGAATTTAGCCTGGATCTTTGCACCCCACTCTCCCCAACCGCCCAGCGAACTTTCAGTTGGAGGTGGTTATCGCTGACGATGAGAGAACGTTTATCGGCTACCGCCCCGCATTCTCTTTCTCCCTCGCAATCTTATATCCGCAATACAGTTTATCCTTGATTAAACTATCGATGGACCGTATTTTATTCTAAAACAAATTGCGTTACAATTGTCGTGCAGTGCATCGATTATTCGATGCTTAAGATTTTTTTAAATATTCGATCATTCGAGTCACATTCCTAAACTCATTTTCGGATTCGTCTCACGAAGAGACAGACAATGATAAACGTAACGGATCGGGTGAACCCGTGGACGAATCGGACCGGTACACAGTGCGGACAAATAGCAAAATTGTGGACAAAAATGAAAATTTCATTACTAATATAAATATATTGCTACTTATTCACAGAAAAAAATTAAATAAACCGTAAACATTAATAAAATCACAACAAAATTAACAAATTTAACAAAAAATTAACAAACCCCGATTTTGATGAAACTTTGTATACTTGTTTGTGGGCCCTTCTTACGAATTACACGATCCTCGGTGCGTGCGAATTTGCGTTTTGCGGGAGAAATTAATTTTACTTCTGCTCGGAAACGATTAGAGATTTCAAACAAATATTCAAGCAAACATTACACTGTTTTTAGAGGCCTATAAACCAATACCAACAAATTTAAAAAAAGAAACAATTATTTTTTTAAATTACTTCCCCCCTCCTCGAAATTTTTGAATATTTTGATTTATTTCAGGATCAGTAATAGCGTTTTTTTATTCTGAATCCAACGGCATGTATGAGTTTATGATTATTATACAGGAAAATGATGTAATATTGTAAAATGGTCGTTTTAGTAGTCCATATTTCTAATTCTTTAGAAATTTTTTTCTCATAAATAATAGAGTAGTTGCACCCATATGTTATTTAACACAATACGCTTCATTTTAGCTGAGGATGTGAAAAATAATTTTTATAGAAACCCACAAATCAATTAAATCCGAACTTTTAACTTCCAATTGTGACCCTACACAAACAGTACGGTCCCTTATTAAAAATTATATAAAACCAAACGTTGCAAGTATTTGCAAAAAAAACTTACAAGTTTCTTAAAATATAACAAATAATGTATCCAAATATGTTGAGAACTCAGGATATTTTGTTGCCGTTTTGTCTGTATGTTTGTTTAAAGATAAAGATTGTATTATGGATATAAATGATTGATACATGATTATCTATAACAATTTCCACGCTGACGCACATTTTCTACGATAGAAATCTGCCTCACATTGTGATATATACTAATATTGAATTTTGTCCACTTATTCCGCACTGTGCGGCGTGACGCCGACGCGCGACGGCTAATTGTAAGCGCAACCGGTAGATCTTGAGAACTCGATGCCAAATTGAATATATCTTTCGATTCAACGTGGTAGAAAGCCTATCGGATATTAATGTCCATTTCTTTTTATGTTATAACATTTTAATAGCGATTCGTAGATATTTACAGCAAGTAAAGAAAAGAATAAAACTTCGTCCAAAAAGAATTACAGCAAGTAAAGAAAAGAACAAAGCTTCGTCCAAAAAGAATTACAGCAAGTAAAGAAAAGAATAAAGCTTCGTCCTTCGTTCCATGTAGTTTAAATAATTATTTGGCAGAGTCAGACTTGGACTTTGGAAATCGAAGGGAATTTTGTTTTCCTTTAATTTTCATCGTTTCGTACTTAGTGTTAAGCTCGTCGACTCTATGTAGAGTATGCATCTACGTATGTATACTCTATGTAGAGGGAGATCGAAGGAACTTTGATTCCTTCTATCTCCGGGTCTCCAGTCGCAGCAACCTCCACGTGGTGAGACCTGGTAATCGGTATTATTCGTGACGAACAATCCTTCGTCACGAATAATAGCGAGAGCTAATGGCTGCGAACTTGTAAAGTGTAAAATGTAAAGTGTAAAGTGCAAAAGTGTAATGTACAAAAATGTAAAGTGCAAAAGTGTCAAGTGCAAAAGTGTCAAGTGCAAAAGCGCAAAAGTACAAAAGTGCAAAAGTGCGAAAATGCAAACGTGTAAACTGAAATTAGGTGTAGATTAGCAGAGACAACATCAAGGAGCCGTAGCTGGTATTAGTGGTCCGTAATGGGGATGGTTTCTGTGCATTTATCGTATAAAAATTTGTGCGTATAAGAAGATAAGGAGGTTTTACTGTAGTAACAAAAAAATGTTCCATTACAATTGGGTCTTAATGCGTCACAAAGGAATGAAGGGGTTTCCTGAGAAAAAAATGTCTTGTCGCGGAAAATCACTAAGTATGGTACAGCAGGTGGCGGTTCGCAATCAGTTAATTTAGTTACTTAGATTTTTAATCTCTACAACTCTTGCGTGTGCGCAAAGTATGTAAATTTTTATTTTCACAGATAATTAAAGTTATTAATATTGTGTCTAAGTCTACAAACATTTTTTAGCAGTTGGGCAATCGGGCTTGGTTTGTTAAAAGTATCATCAGTTTTAAAATGTTTTACAACATTCTGATTACAACGTTATATACAGTCTGTCTCAAAAGAGCGCGTCGAAGATTCATCACTGAACACTGTATTGCTCCAATCATGATCACTAGTTTCGTGATTACCGCAAGTATGATTGTGATGCAGTTCTAATTACCGCTGTAAGGCTCATTGGCTTTTATGGTCAATACCGCCTTTGTACTTTTACTGCCGTAAGACCTTCAGTCGAAATTCAATATTTGGAACTTTTGCAACCTTTTAGATTTGTTAACAATTGAACGTTGAATTAACCTTAAGGTAACTCTGAAAAGAGCTGACTGTATTATAAAATTAACGCTGTAAATGTTTCCTTTCTAACAGAGAACAAGCTTACTGAAAATGATGGAAATCATAATAACGACTAATGTACATAATTCTCACAATAATGAAACTCTATAAAAAAATGTTTAAAACATAAATGTTCTTTCCACCAAGAACATTTTAATGCAACCACATCCTCACAACGATAGCAAAAACAGAAATAAAATAGAAATATCACGTGGTAACGATATCCGACGTTTGAATTAAATTGATATAGGTTGTCCCAAAAGTTTCTTCCGTGACTTGCACTCAATTATTTAGTGTGGCAGTGTTTATATAAATAGACAACCTAAATTCTTAGATGTTAATGTTGTAACAGTAATGGAGCAAAATGAATCATACCCAATTCAATAATGTACCATTAAACAAAAAATATTGTGTATGTATTACTTATTAATGTAATGGAAGAAACTTTTGGGACAACCTAATACTAAAAGAGGAGGTGACAATGTTATCGAGACCAACGACAACTTACGTCGAAAGGTACATCACAGCTCACCGCGATACTTGCGAATTGAAACGTATCGATATATTAACGAGTATGTCATTGTATCGATCGCCAACGGCAATTATATAAAACGTTCGATGAGTAGATGGCCTTATCGAAGCTAATTCTCCTACTCGAATAATATTTTGTGCTTGTTGTATTATTTACAGACAGTTAGACTTGCAATTACTAGAAATGAAATAATTAATTATTCGTAACGCATCATTGCTACCACAATAAAACTACTAATCGGTAAACGATGGTTCAATAACTCGTATGTTTCTCATAAATAGTTTAAAATATATCTATCGAATATTATTGGACTGTCTGGAAAGTCCATGCCGATTTTTAGTAGGCAACACAGGTCTGAATATGTCGGAATGGCTGAAAACAAATAACATGTATACATTCCCTAAAAGGTGGACAAGTTGTGGAACAAAATGGTACATATATAATTCAATAAATATACATCAAAATTCAAATATGCCTTTGAATTTTTTTTAAAAATAGGCACGAACTTTCCGGGCAACCCAATAGATTGTTATATCGTTTTGTCGACGTTTCGATGATACTTCCTGTTTGGATTTAATCCCTATTCAAAAAATTGTAATCGAACGCGTCTTCTCGATACAATAAAAAAAAATATACATGTCGAATTGAGTAACCTCCTCCTTCTCGAAGTCGGTTAAAAATGACAAGTTGTTTCCTCAGCCGAGTATATTCGTTGCCCCAACCAAACTCGATACTTTTGCATTGAAGCTTGAAATGATATCGGAATAAACGAGTATCTCGTTGGATTGGTCCTATCGCTAGTTCTTCTATTTTTTTCGTGGCTGAATTCCGTTATTAAGAGGTTAGTCGCTGTCAAAAAAATGGAAACGGGCAGTTTCTTATGTGTGTGTTTTTTAAGGTATTAAATAATAATTTTTCTGAATGAAATGTAAATATATTACAAAGTATATCTTAAAGAACTATAAAAGAATTTTTGTTTTAGAAAAAGGTTAATTCATTTCGTCATAACAGACGATGGTGTAGGTTGCCACTTGGTTTACGGTGAGCAAGATTTCTTCAAACTGGTGCACCTGAAAACAAAACTAAAGGTAGATTTAGAAAATATATTAGACTAACGGGTCCCTGATCGAAGGATTTTTTATTATCTTGTATATGTTTTTTTTTATCCTGTATTGAATCGCTTAATTTGAGTAAAAAAAATTGGAAATTAACTTCAAATGTACGCCATCCTGTTTTAAATGAATTTTTTCCAAAATCCTTCGGTCAGGGACCCGCTAGACTAATCTATTTTCGAAATCTACCTTTGTTTTTGTTTTCAGGTAAACCAGTGTAGAGAAATCTTGCTCACCGTAAACCTATGTTTTTATATCATCGTCTACGTCATCGGCTGTTATGACGATATAAATTAAACGTTTATTAAAACAAAAAATGTTTTTTAGTTCTTTAAAACATGCTTTATAATATACTTAATTGTTACTTATGCAAATTATTATTTAATAATTAAACAAAAATCACAAAGAAATGTCGTTTTTCCTCTTCCTGACTGCGACTAACCCCTTAATCGAGATATAAGTAACGACAACGACCACGACAACGACTAACAATAAGATCGCGACGCCCGCGCCGCGAAGTACCGCGTCGTGGCACCGGCCGAGTGTCGACCGACGCGGCGATCACGGTGGAGCTAAAATGCGATTACAGCTCGTCGATTTGCGGGTCGGAGGACGGAACGATACGAGTTTTGCAGGTCGAGGTACAGGGCGGCACAGGGTGGCAAGCGGAGAAATATTCTCGGCTGAGTGACGGGGAACAGCGCGGGAGGGAACAGTAGAGACCGGAGGTATTGATTGCGACGCGACTCTAGGAACCTGCCCGATACACGTTACACGACCGCGCTCTCTACCTACCTATACCCGCTACCTACACCCTGCACCCTACACCCTACACTCTACAGCTCTACACCCACCGACAAGCGCGATTATTCCTCAGTCCTCACGTATCCCGCGCGTTACCGAGCATTCGCGCGACTAAATGTCCTCCGCGGGACTAACAGTCTATCCCACACCAATGATAGCCAACATTTTATTCGAATAATAGATTACGAATAGAAATTAGAAATACTGCGATAAATACAGCGGGTGTAGAATGTATTCGTACACCGATCAATTTCCCAAAAAACTTTTCTGTGAAATTGTAGTTTCTTAACGTCCTTTTTTTATAATCAATGATATTCTACATATTGTCGGAAATCTTTACAATATATAGTTCAAATAATAATTACTAGTTTATATAATTTGCAAAATTAACAAGAAAATACGAAAAATCGGTAGAAATATAGAAGCAATTAGTATTTGTACGATTCTTATGACGAACCATTTACAGTAGAGTTTGTAACGTAAACACATTAGTTTATTGCTCCGTACGAATTAGAAAACATGAAATTTCCAGTAAAGTATTTTAAAAAAAGGCTCTAATAGAAGAATGGAAGAAGATCCCACTTCGATTAACTAATAATTTAGTTATCAAAAGGAAATCCCACGAAGGAAGTATTATATACTTACAAATTAATGTTCTCTTTTTTTTTAATCAAGTTTTAACAATTCAACAGTTGTGCGAATACTTATTGCTTCGATATTTCTATCAATTAATTGGTTTTTTTCTTGTTAATTTCGCAACTTACATAAATAGCTATTTTTTTTTTGTAATCTATCCATTCTAGAGATTTCCAAGAATATATAGAATGTCATTGTTTATCAAAAATAAGTTAATAAATTACAATTTTACATAGATTTTTTAGAAATTGATCAGTGTACGAATACTTTCTACACCCACTGTATACCGTTTTCATTTAAATAATCCTTTAACCTTCAACGTTTAATATTTAAACTTGATCGAACGACGATTCCGATCAATTTTTATTCGTTCAACGGCAAACACAACTTTATTTCATCGTTTAGATTGAAATTATTATGAAACACGTAACGGGCATAGAGTTGTTCATCTGTTATACGTCATTTCACGTTCTTATTTAGTTATGTAAATATTCGGGTAAAATTTGATTCGACTCGCAGGCAACGAATAAAAATAATATACCTATATAGCTAATTAATTTGTTACCAACATTCGATCGAACGGTTAAATTTTTACGTCACATCTTCGTCATAGTCGACGATTTAACTGTACTGTATGTATTAGATTGTCCCAAAAGTTTCTTTCGTAATTTGCACTCAATGATAGTGGTAGACGGTAGTGTTTATATAAATAGACAATTTCTTAGATGTTGATGTTGTAACAGTAATGGAGCAAAATGAATCGTACACAATTCAATAATGTAACATTAGACATAAAATATTGTGTATGTATCACTTATTAATAAAACGAAAGAAACTTTTAGGACAACCTAATAGATGCTGTACACGATTGGTAAGATACGATACTACCCACAACCTACAACACGATATTAGAATCAAGTTCATCGTGTACATATATGTAACATATATTCCCGTTGCGTAAAATATCGCTGTAAATGTATTCTTATAAAAATTTGTAATTTCTTACAAAGACCAGAATCACACAGATTGAAACGTTCGAATAAGCAACTTTTCATTTCCACCGGTAGTCTAGAAATTTTAACGAATAATCCTCCTTGACGCTTTATCGATTAATATCACCAAACTACTGATACATTTAGATTTAATTTTTACTTGTCAATTGAAAAATATTTTATGATATAATTGAAATTGTAATTTCTAGTTGATAATTTTCTGCCTTAAATTAAATGATTAGCCGTTCATCGTCAAATATTTTATTCCACAATGCGAATTGTAATTGCTGGTGGAACCACGCTCTTATAATCGACGATGGATCATCATCGGCCGCCGGGTCGGCAATTATACGGGACCACTCGCGATTATTCGATTCAATCGACAATCCGCAGATTGCAGGGAAGAAAAGTTGCGCGTAATAAAAGTCTCAACTGCCGTACTAGTCGTATTTTATCAGGAGCTACGTGTCACCGGTAACCAAGGTTAGGATCGAAAACAGTTTTCACAACTGCACGGAAAGATGAACGAGTACCTTATATCTATATCCAATATGGACCCATCTAATATTTCATTAGTTAGGAGTTTATATTAGAATTTATATTAGAATTTATATTCTCACAAACGGTCAACGATCGAAAGGTTAGCCATAACATTTACTTGTAACCACAGAGATACTAATTGTTTACTTTCGCAATTATATCCATTAACTCTTTGCGGCACAGGAATTCAAGTCATAAAATAGACCCATATTGCACAGGAATTTTATTGCGTTTTCAATCAAACAAAATTGTTATATTTTTATTAATAAAGGTATCACACCAATACACATGCAGCTATTGCAAAATTTCGAAGTGGGATTAAAAGTGTCCCACCATGCATTACGGTCCATCAAAAAGGTTTTAATCCCACCGTGCCCCGAAACAGTTAAAAGTATGCTCTTTAATAATATTAATATTTTAATATTAATATTAATATTTTTAAGGATATAACGAGCTATCGTGTATCCGCCGAATGCACGCCATCGACATTCATGCATCATCGATGAACTTGACGAACCGCTACAAACACGAGAACGAGGCCATATCGGTTTGAAAAGGAACTATAGAAGAGCATACCTGGATACTTCCTCTTGTGTTCTGCGTCCACTTCGCGGGCCAGGGCGAAGTATTTTTCCTTCACGTCCTTCGCCATTTTCTTCCAAAGGATTCCCAATCTACATGTACAATATTTCGATTCAAGAAGCTGATTTTTACGCAACATAAATTAAAAACAAATCATACAATTATAAATATCTAATAACTAAGTCACTTCGGAGTCAATAATACCAGCAATTTAATAACGTAACGTCGTGTTTCGACTGCATACATGTATGTATGTTTAATAATTTTCAGAATTTCATTAAATAAAAAATAAACCTTTATTAATAGTACGAATGAAATCTATACAGAAATAAACTAGACAAAACTATGCTAATAAACGAGTTTCATCCATCCTTTTTTGTACAGATATTCTTTGTATTATCAACAGAAGGTTATCTTCTATTTTATAGGATTTTCACATATGATAAATAATCTGCAAACAAAAATCGTAACACGTCTAATATAAATACGAAAACATTATAAAACAGGAAAACGAAATTATTTCGTAAAAAAAATCAGTGTCGTAATATGTATATGTAGTAACATACATAGTAATTAGAAAAAAGTGCAAAAAATTTGTGATCGTTTCTAACGGAATTTCCAAAAATGGCTTTAGAATTATGTGTTTTTATGACAAAATGCACCTCGTCCGCGTTGTTGTGGTAGACACTTGAACAACATCGTCTTTCGTATTAAATTGACAATCGTATGTATTTCGTGAAATAAAAAGATTCAATTATTTCATACTATTTCTGTGAACAAACGCCTAAACCCCTTTGTTGGGGAACGCTCTATTACTTGTTGTCATTCTCATATCCGTAAAAATACAAAAAAAAAAAAAAACAAGAAACAAAAAATAAATTCATTTTCCTGCTTTCCAACGTTTTTGTAAAAGATATTGAGCCTAACTTGACCATCTTAAGGGGGTATCCTAAATTAGGAGGTCTAAAAAAAGCGTTTTTTCGTGAATTTTTTAAGGGGGAAAAAATTATTAATTCTATCGAACTTTTTATCCTATTTTCATACATATTTGAGTAGTCTGTACAAATTTTTTCAATAAGTAATATTCAAATTAAGTCGACTGCGACGCACATTCGTTGGGCAACCTCACAATTAAAACCTCCTATCGGCGGGAAAGATGCAGGTCGTAATTTTGGTTTGACACAAAAAAACCAAAACGAATTTTCATTTTCATACATTTTTCTTCTATGTGAACTAGAAAAACCCGCAAATATGGTGAAATGTGAAATTACAGCAAGTTTGAAAAAAAAGAACGAGTTCTTTCGGTGGAAAAAATCACTTTAACTTGATGAAAAAGTTGTATGTTTTCTTAGTTCACATAGAAGAAAAATGTATGATAATGAAAATTTCTTTTGGTTTTTTTGTGTCAAATTAAAATTACGACCTGCATCTTTCCCGCCGATAGGAGCCTTTAATTGTGAGGTGCTCTACAAATGTACGTCTCAGTGGACTCAATTTGAATATTTCTTCTTGACAAAATTTGTATAGACTACTCAAATATGTATGAGAATAGGATAAAAAGTTCGATAGAATTAATTATTTTTTTCCATTCTAAAAAAATTCACGAAAAACAGCTTTTTTTAGATCTTCTAATTCAGGATACCCCCTTAAATATCGCGTTTATAGCGTTAGGAGAAAACATTACAGAAAAACATTGCTTTGTTCAAAATGGCAAATACAGGGTGATTCCGAAGAAACAGAAGACCTAAATATCTCCGTTACATTTCGTTGTACAAAAAAACTTTTTAGGACAAAGTTACACTATTTGAAGGGCCACATGTAATGGTGTAAGGGAAACAAATTTCAAGGTCATCGATATTTTTTTAAATGGAATGATATATTTTCGTTAGCGTAATGTTGTAGCTGACAAAATAACGAATTCATCCATGTACTACAATATGACCTACAAATGACCTTCAACCCAGGAATTTGGAATAAATAAAATTCAACGTGTAAGATTGGAAATCTTAGGAAACATTAGAATTAGAAATCAGAGAGCAAGAACGTCTTCAGACTGATCAGCAGTTGTAAACACGAATGTGTACAAACACATAGATAAAGGTATATCATAAATGTCTTCCTGTCAACACCGAATCTATCATTATGTTATGTTCGCAATACATTTGAATGTATAGCAGCTCAAGTTAATATTAATGTGAATATTCAAAATATTTTGAACATTGTGCGTAACAGGTATAAGGCAAATCAATCTTACACGTTGAATTTTATTTATTTCATTTTTCTGGGTTGAAGGTCATTTGTAGGTCATATTGTAGTACATGGATGAATTCGTTATTTTGGCAGCTACAACATTACGCTAACGAAAATATATCATTCCATTTAAAAAAATATCGATGACCTTGAAATTTTATTTAAAAAGGACCTTGAAAATTGTTTCCCTTACACCGTTACATGTGGCCCTTCAAATAGTGTAACTTTGTCCTAAGAAGTTTTTTTGTACAACGAAATATAACGGAGATATTTAGGTGTTCTGTTTCTTCGAAATCACCCTGTATTGCGATGCGCGTATAATTTTTCTCAAGGTTATATCTTGAGATTTCAAGGTGATTAAAGTTCTCTTAGAGAAAACTACATATTTTTACGATCGATAATAGTTGAGATCGCGAATTCTTTATCAAATACATTATTTATTGTTTTTCGATAATGCGGTATCAATAAATGCAAGCTCGAGAAAAAAACTCGCCTAACACTGATGTCCTTGTTCGATTCTCGTGGATTCTCAGACGCAAGCTTCTTCCGCCATTCATTGGCGAAGAGCATAAATGCGTTCGCCGGTCTTGGGATTTTCCGTTTAACTCCACTCGAATCGTCAATTCGGCGGTCGATGCATAGAAAAGTTGGAAATCCTACTGAACGTATCTGCGATCGACCGAGTTGCTGCAACACAAAAATTTCCTCCTCCTCTTCGTCGCATTTCTCTCGACCCCGACCACGACCCCGACCCCGGCTACTGCGAATTTCTTTCGATTCCACGTGGAGTTTCTTTCTTGGCCCGTTCTCTTTATCGCTCTCCAAATCGAAATCCTCATTAGTCACCCTTAAAGCAACTTTAAACTTAGGTTCCTCATTCTTTTTCTTCTTGCAATCGTCGCACGTCTCTTCGGATAAACTATACGAAAAGGTATTTTTTATAACTGTCAGTCGATCTGGGTCCGAAGCATCGCTGTGGTTATTAAGAATCTCGCAACTGGTCAAATTTTCCTGATCCACTTCTGTCTTGATAGTAGCTAAAGTAAAATAATATTTCGTTACTGTTGCGTATAAGACACCTTTAATAATTTTGCAAACGCGTCAGTAACAGTATATCTAACACGATGGACGAAATTCACGAAAGAATTATTACTTATGTTCTCACCTTTTTGCGCGAGGTTTAAAATTAATCCAAAATCGTCCATAGTAAACCTTCTTACCGAATAATCGACCAACAAGTTACCAAATTATTGTTCTGTCTTTAACAATAATTGCAGGACATGAGATGTTTAATAATTATGAAAGCTAACACACGAAGGTTGATATATTATTTCGTTGTCGAGTGGTTCGCGTTGGTTGTTGAAAACAATTGAAAAATCGTCGCGAGACGATGCTTTGGTTCTCATCCTATTTTATTTTCTGACAGTCCTCCTTTCATGACGTCAGCCTCAGCCCCCATTCCCCATCCTCCAGCCACCAGACCTCAGCCCAGAATGCGTTATTGCGATTTGCTGGATATTGCGAGAGACAGACGACAGTCGAATAGCCGAGTCCGACCAAGTCGATGCAAATGTTTCGTCAACTATCCCTTACGCACTTCTCCCGTTTACGTAAAAAAAGAAAACGGTTCTTACGATAAATAGCAAATATTTTCGTACGGTTTCAATCGGAGAGTAAGAAATCATGTCTTGCAGTGACGATTGTTTGTGTAACAAACGTGGTATAGATTACTATGGCGTATTATTATTGAAAAAGGACTGCACCGATTTGGAGATCAAAACAGCGTAAGTGAAATATTTTCGTTTTCCAAAGTACATAGATATCATTACTGTTTTGCAATTTTTCAACTTTATTGGTTCAACCAATTTACAATCTTTTCAGATCAAACCTTCATATTTTGTTATCAGTTGATCAAGTACATATGTACCTATTTATATGTGTAATAATATTTATGTTATAATTAATTTAATATTTACTCAACTTGTTTTTTTTTTCTCGCATAAAATATTCTTTCTCTTCTCAAATGAAATATCTATAGTATTGCAGGGTACAGCAAGAGACTTAATTTTGAAATTAACCTAGAATAAATGGGTTCATAAATACAAAAGTAAAATGAATTCCTTATCGATACGCTGAAATAATCACTTTAATAAATAAATAAGCAATTTATTTAATATTATTGTACATTACGTAACTGTTTTCATTTTATCTTTCTTAAACTATCATAGTGATAAATAAACAAATACAAATATTTCAGATACCTTTCTTGCCTGAAATCTGGTTATGCTCATATATTTATTCCTTATTTCTAATAACAATTTTAATTTTCATATGTATATGCACATGCAATATCATTCTTGTTAAAAAGAATGCATACATGAAATGCTACATTAAACACAATTTTTATTTGTCTTATCTTATTTTCTATTTGTTATTTAAAATTTGTTTATCTAGATAAGAATATCAACAATTTCTGGATCAATCATAAATTTAACAATTGAATTGTATTTTTTATTTTGTCTTCATTGGTTTCAGATTTCGCAGATTGGCAATACGATACAATCCTAAAAGAACAAAGGATGAAAGTTTTAAAACTATTTTTGCTTTAATAACTGAGGCATACGATGTGCTTTCGGATCCTGTTAGAAGGACCATATACGATCAATATGGTGAAAAAGGTCTTAAAAATGGTGTGCCTGGCATGCATGGATACATTCAACCATATATTTACCATGGAGAACCGATGAAAACATACAGGTATACTATTTCATGTATGTATTTACTAAGAAAATTCGAATTCAGCTCAATTTTATCTTTTGGCACCTCTTTAGGGAATTCTTTGGAACCGAAACTCCTTATGCCGATTTACTCCATATACTATCGCAGCCTTCATCTATGCTGGAATTTCCTGAGGGACAGGGATTAAAACGCAAGGAGGAGCCATTGATAAAAACCTTGTACTTAACCTTATCAGAGGTATCAATGTTTTTATTTACTTATTTATATTCTTCTCTTTGGGTAAACAGAACCCTTCAAATTATATAAGTGAGTATATGTACATCAACTCATATGTATAACGCAACTTTAAGAGTTTGTAACAGAGACTGTTGTATAAATATTTATTCATAAGTTGTAGTTCTACATTTATTCTTGCAATATTTGTCATATATTAAGATTATGACATGCCTGATACATTCTGTCACCTTTACATGTTCTTCTATCGATGTTATTATTGTAGATCTTTCATGGTGGAATTAAGAAAATGAAAATACAAAGATTGGTTTTAGTAGAGGACGATAAATGTAGAACAGTAACGAAAGAAAAGATCCTGACAATACCTATTAAACCAGGTATTCCAGCAGGAACGAGAATCATTTTCCCGAACGAAGGCGACCAGGGACCTACAAAGATTCCCGGTAAATTTTTGTACTATTTTTCAAAATGCAAAATAGAATCGAATTGAAACGTTTACTAATATTTACAATTTATCGATTAATTACGAAGCATTTCTGTCCAATTGTTTGTGATTTACGTGTATAGAATATTTGAAAGTACCTGGTTTTCATATCGATTGACTGCAGACGATCGTCCATGTAGGATAATACATAGCATTTCCTCAATTTTATGTGAAATGAAAAACATAAATTACGCAAATAGAGTGTAACAAAGTAATTAAACTATATGTATACATATACATACATCCAGGGTGTTCCGTTTAAAGAGGAATGGTTTAATGTCTCACGGGGAAATGAAGTTATCAAAAAAGTGTTTTTACAAAAGTTATTAAGTACAAAGGAAGAAATTATATGAAGTAAATAATTATGTTGTACGTCGAGTGGTGGGAGAGATTTAATAAACAAATTGATTTTTGTCTTTTTTTGACCAAAAACCTTTTATAAAAAACATTTTTTCGATGTCTTCATTCCCTCATGAGGATATTAAACTATCAAAGTATTACACTTTAAATGAAACATCCGACATATTACATTATTACATAGTTTAGTAGCCAAAATGCGATTAGAAAGTAAAAATGATCGTCGAAAAATGCGATGTAGTCAGGGATACAACTAGATTAATCGTAATCATGACCTATTTCCGCTCAAATATCGTGCATCTGAAATCGTAACGGGCAGAAATGGGTTAACCGTTGCGGTTCGCGTAATGTCTTTATTCAGTCTGAAGCATGTCAGCGTAGCGGATGTAATCTTCATCACGGAGGACCGCCCACACGAGACCTTCCAAAGAGAGGGCTCTAACTTACACATGGTGATCGATATCTTTCTGCGAGAGGCACTGACCGGAACAGTAGTCACTGTCAACACCTTGGACGACAGAACTCTGCGAATACCAATAACGTCTGTCATCACGTATGTTGTCTTGTTACATCGCAACAAGCTCGCAATGCATCCTTTCCATTTGTTTTTTTTTCATCTATTAGACAAACATCCAACTATTCATCTTTCGAATAGCGATCAACAAAAGTCAGTAGCGCATTATTCTTTCATGGGATATAAAACAAAATAAAATTTAATGGTCTCGCTAAAAAGAAAAAAAATGAAACTTTAATCCACATCATTAAATTCAAGACTACCTTTTGACAAATTGATTTAATAATATGTTAATAAAATGTATAATATTAATGTAATAATTCGATAATAACAATGGATAATATCTTTTTATTTTAATAACTATAGACCGGATTACCGGAAGCACGTACTTTCTGAAGGGCTACCGCTACCAGAAACTCCAAAAAAAAGAGGAAGTCTCATCATAATGTTTAACATCGAGTTTCCGGTGTACTTACCTGTATCGAATAAAAACCAAATTAAACAAGCATTTGATCTCTCGCATGATACAAGTGATGCGGAATACGTTCATCGTTTCATACTGGCAAATAAAATGCGTAAAAACGTAGATTTTGATGTTACGGTACGTCGGAACCCCAACGACCACGAAGCAAAGCAATTAGAATTCATATGTGACTCCTAATTTTGATGATTTAATCGTTTAAAACTTGACAAAAAACAACAAAATATGAGTATATATATTATAAAGAATTTGACACCAAATCATATTTTCTATATTTTTTATTTGATAAGTTACAAAACGTTGTAACCGATACGATACATCAGTACAAGTTATTGCATTTGTAAAATAAATTTAATTGTATTATTATCAACACCTTTTATCCTTTGTGTTTCATTTAATAATTTTTGAGAACAATTAAACAGAATCCACAGTGCTTCGTGTAAGTAATCAAAGGTAAGATTATCGAGCAAATAAATGCGTCAAATGATGCAAACAGTAGTTATGCTTATGCAGGCGGCACGATAGAAAAAGTAAGGAAATCAAACAATTACTTATACACTCCATGAGAAACACAAAAGTCGTGACTCCTGTTATAATAATATTATTATTTTGAATAAAGTGTGGAGCAGTCACTTTACATGAATTGTCATTAGGATCTGAACCTCCACCCTGTTGAACACAGCATTTTAGCTGCGCATAGTTGGAAACCACCGAATTTTACATTGTGTTACACAGTGTCGCCTTTGCACTTTATTGGAAAGGACTTTCATGTACTGGCAGCTCATTTTGATTTCACATCTTTTTCTACTTTCTTGTACTTTTTTATGGGGATCTTTTATTTTTCTATGATAACTCCTTGAGTCCTCCACTTTTTCATGTACTTGGCGTAATTTTTTTACTTTATTATTATTTTGAATACTTGCATTTTAAAACTTATGGTTCAAGTAGCATGTGCTGCACTCTTGCGGAGCGATCTACAATTTGTTTTAAGGTAAAACAGTTCGTGCACCGCTAACCATCGCTGACAATTCGTCTTGATCTCGATCGAGCGAATGAATTTTTTTCTCTTTAATACTTGTCATTTCTTCTGAAATTTTCCACAACATTCTATCGAAGCCGCCTCCTGTTCCCCGAGAAGTGAAACGAATCGCGTAGAACAGAGGAGAGAAGAGTGGATAAAGATATCATTCGATGTTGGCGGAATGAAAAACGATAATCTCGGGCAATCATATGACTCCTCCGCACGTGACTTTATTTACAGTTGACTGATACTCGCGAACATGTATGGTGCAGTTCCTTGTGACATGATAGACCGAAAACGAAACAAAGTTAGCGAGCAATGCGGTAACTATAAGTGGTCGTTAGTTTATGATGCCTTTGCTCGATAAACTATTTCCTTCGAGGAGGAGTTTCAAGAGTAACGTACAAACCTTCGTAGCGTCAAATGTCGGAGCACAAGAAGATGATAGGTAAGAAACTGTTCTTTTTCGATTGTTTGCAATTACCTTATTCATTCTCACCATTCTATTTTTCATCGGTTGTGTGTGTGTACCTAGCATTATCAATCTCATACACTGAATCGATATCTATCGTTAATCGATCATCGGTAATCCAATATCGTTCCGATGTTTACTTTAAAGATTTGAGTTTCAAAATTGGATTTTCTTTTATTCATATTCGAAAATGGAACTATTCGAATTGCAAAATTTAACGGAAATAATGTTTCTAAGAACCTTAACCTATTTCGTGTATGCTCATTTCTCTATCCCCGTTGGCGGGAGTCATAATCGCTCGTCGTTAGTAACACACTCGTGACTTGGCTTCTGCATCGAGCCGTGAAATTGACCTCTACGTTGAAACTTTCCAAACGACTACGACTGTTACAAATATACACTATTGCTTAGATAATTTTCTAAACGAAAATTGATCTTGTTACGTGGTACACAAATACATCGCGATCCTCTTCTCAATCATAAATATACCGTTATAAATACTTATATTTATGAAAAGAAGACTTACACGATATCGTTCACAAATACTGTATGAACTATGTAATGGATCGTATCTATGTTTACATACACTGTATAATTTAATCTTTTGTAAAAAGTATGCAGGATTGTTGTAATATTTTTAAATCTGCATCTATTATAAATTAAAATCTTGCATCAGGATGAACAGATATGTTGTTATAATATAATATTAGAATATTACAAGGACTATAGAATACAATACAATAAAATACTAGGAAATCGAGACATTGTTTGTATATGTTTACTCGACAAAAACATAGAAAATAGTAATGTTGCATCCGCCAATATTAAACATCACTTTGTAATACTACATATCAAATGGAAGGAATATTTTTATTACACATTATTATCATGTTAGTTTTTATAATAACAATTTTTATGTAGTACTTTGTAATACTACATATCAAATGGAAGGAATATTTTTATTACACATTATTATCATGTTAGTTTTTATAATAACAATTTTTATGTAGGTTCTAAACATTAAGAAATTCTCACATTTGATACCCACGAAATATTTTTTTTTATTTTCCATGTACGCGAGCTAGTATAGAAATGTTAATAATAAATAATAATACAAAGGAGAAAGTATAGAACAATATATGTATGAAAGAAACTTTAAACTATACATGGAGCGTATGCCAAATGTATTTATGAATAAATTTCATTTAAATCGACATATCTGAGAAAATGTTGTGTTATATGTTGTCTTGAACACATCCTTTAAAATAGACAAGTTAGATATCATTCGACAGGTCATGGGTCGAAGTTGTGCCTTTTCACGGTTCACGGGTTCCAGTTCTCCCTTCCCCAAGTCCCTCTTTCACGCATTTGCAATTCAGGAATTACCAATAGTTCCGTTAGATCTGTAACTTGAATACATGTACATAAACGAAACGATGTTTTTCGAAAATGTTTACTATGGCATAGTTTTACGAAAAAAACTTATGCTTACAAAAATCGGATGAACAATTTTCCTTTTTGATGGAACAAGAGATTCACAACATACAATTGGTGCAAAATTTTTAATCACGTAGTTCCTGTTGGTTGCTTGTTAATATTTAATTATACATGGCGTGTAATTAATTTATCTAATAAATTACGTTATTAGATAACGTAAAAGATTGTTAATAACGGTGTCCGTAAATGGTGTATTTTAATCTAGTATGTTTATTCATGCATTTATTTATTTATTTATTTATGTTGTTGCGTTATAATGTTATATCATACTTGATTTTCGTAGGAACTCCGCCTTGTGTCTCGGAACAGGTCAAGTTCGAATCTTGTTGTTCCGTGAATGTGAATGGCGTGGAAGAAAGCTTCTATTTGATTCTCTCACGCTGGAAAAACGGTGGCACAAAAATAACACAGCCGCGTTGGATCTGAAAAATAATACTGGGCCGACAAATGGCGATTCTATAAACTTCGCAAGCAGTCGTAGTTTCGAGGTAATAAATCGCTAAATCACTTAAAAATATTTTTAATTTACACACTTAATGAGAAAGTTAATTAATCATTTTTTAGCGGGAAAGAACGGCCGAAGATGACGTGAGTTTACTGAGCGAAATGGTGTTCGGTACCGTGGCAATGACGTATAGAGGATCCTCATTCAAGGTGAAATTCGATAAAACTCGATATATAATATTATCATCGATGTCTGAATATTAAATTAAAAAAAATCCAATTTTCAATTCTACTCATATTTTTTTTTCTAGATACATTCGATGAATTCACCGCCCTGTATCATGTGCACTAAAGTTTTCCCTGCTACAGAGCATAACGCATGTAAACAGAGGTAAGTTGAACTATTTATAATAAGACGGTTATCGATTTTACGTTGTGATTGATTTGTTGATATGATATTTGACTTATTACCCAATATGTTCCAGCGAGAGAGTGTCGGATGAAGGATTAGGTCGTTCCGTGAACCTCGATTCCAATTCCAGCATGCGAACTCTTTGTAAGCAAATAGTCTAGTATATTTATTTAGTTTTAGAATAGTAGGTATAATTACAGTAGGCAGAACCGAATTACGATTTTACAGGTACAGTGAGACTCTCGATAATATTTTAAAAAAAAAAAAGACCACCCACTTTCAAACAACGTGTATACATCCTTCGCAATTTAACTATACATATGTATACTTTTAAAGAACGTATATGTATACAATATATGCACTTTGTGGCAAAACAGTTAAGCAAGATTAATATTCCATAATACAGTCGCAAAATGCACATAATTAACGCTGCTAATGTGGCTAACAATTGCTTTATTGGTATCCACTCTCTCATCTTTGTAAAATATGAATGGCAATGGTCAACAAATAATTATGTACCTACGTGATATATTGATATACTACAACTATAAACTTATCACCATAACTGTAAACGCCAATATCACTTGTCAGTTTTTAATCGGTAGTTGAGAATATTTAATATTCACAAATGAAATGACTTTTTAGTTTATCTCTGGAGACTTTGTGATTGTCAAAGGTTCAGTTGACGGTGTACTAGTCGCAAAGCGGTCTCTTTGTCGGACACGACTCTAGTACTCTAGTGGGTCCTTACTTACTAACGATCTCTACAGTGTTCTAACTTCTAGTTTCTTGAAACAGACAGTTTTTTCTTTGCTGACATTTAATGACCCTGGATCACCTTGAACTGTAGGTAACTGTATTCCCTTCGCATCAAGCTTTCGTTAAGCGGTAAATAAAAGAAGAATATACATATTGCTTTATTCAAAGAAACTGAATAAAATGTCCATAGAACTTCGGTTAAGGTGCAGAAAATGAGGTACCCTCCGATCGGGCTGATTTTTTTATCATAGATACTCCTTGACCTGGCGACTACAATGCTGGTCATCTTAATCCTTAACTCCCACCCCCTCTTTCCATGGGCCAAAAACTGAACTGGTACGAAAGCCTCACAGCGGCCGGTATAAAGAAAATCGCTCTGAACCTAACCCGAACCTAACTCTAGCCTTAACCCTTTTTTTTTTTCAAGGCATACGTCTCAAAAACTATACGCATGCTGGAGAGATGCGCTTCACAGATACCCTGCTCATCTGTGCCCCCTCGATCCTTCTGAGAGCAGTACATCCCTCAGAGTAACCATGTACTCACCTGTGAGATGCACTGCGGTACGCATAGTTGGGTGTTTCCCCTACAAACCCCCGATCGGGGCAAGCCCCGGACCCCCATTTTTTTTGTACGAATAAAGATCATTCAAAGGGTGACCTCTGATTAGGGGACACCTTCCCTAAAGTAAACATATATCAAAATCACTTTTTGAACCATTTAATGTTTGACCCCTGGGGGAGAGGAGAGGGAAGTTAAGGGTTAAGATGATCACCATTGTAATCGCCAGGTCAAGAATTATCTATGATAAAAGAATCATCCCGATCGGAGAGTACCCCGCAATCTGCACCCCAACTGGAACTTCCACCTAAATCATAAAAGCATAGCTACCATACGTAAGTATTATAATAGCCTGTATTATAATACTTTCGTTCAGTACGCTAGAATCTTCTATTGTGTACGAGGACAAATGATATATTTTAGAAAAGCATTACTGTTACAGTTTTACTTTCCTCTAAAAATAGGCCATTTCCTTCTAGTGTCTCAGCCAAGTTCTGGGAATTTGTCAGGATCTGAATTAAACGTTGGTCCAAGGAAAAACTCGACTTGCTCTAGTAACGGCAGTGGATGGGACATAGATATACCACTACCGATGGGCAGTAAGTTGACACCGAGATAGAGATGATTTATTGCCGACTGATATTTTTGCTGTTCGGAATGTAATGTTTGTATGATAATTCAGGTTCTCAATCATTAGAGAGTAATGGATCGTCAGGTATAGGGAGCCTTTCCAGCTTACGCCGACGGTGGCTACGAGTACTTTCTACTTCTCTTGCAAGGTCGGATTCCGATGATGCTTTTGGACTGCAATACTGGAGCGAAAATGGGAACGATAATAGTCACGTGAAGCGTCATAAAACAAGACTCGGGTTAACGATGTTAGTACGACTGGCGAAAGGTCACGAAAGGTTTGATCTTATTTAATTAACTATTTGTCAACGAATGGTTCAATAATTACTTTTTTAGTGTTCCTTTTTGATTGTGTTCACCATAATATTATATAAAAGGATAAATGTATTCGAAATGGGAAATCATAATTGTTGCATATCTTGGATTACAGAAGGATAGAGGCTTGTCTTTTAGAGCATATGGCTCTTTTGGAAGGAATGTTAGACCGTTTACGGTATTTTTGCATCGATGCTGGTAACGTTCATGCTCAGAACAAAGGAATGCAGCTTTCCGAACGGCTCTACAAATCTTCCTCCCTATTCGTTGTATCCTTATTACGTTTACTTACAAATGTTAATACGAGATTGAATATGCGGGCACCTTTACTGTGGCATGACGTACTACTTAATTCAGTAAGGATAGAACACAAAATGAGTACATTGCATTACAGCTTGCAACAAATGAGTCAATTACTCGAAAACATCGACACGAAATCAACCAACTTGTAAGTATGCAATTATTATATTATTAATCCGAATTAAACAGTTCTAACCCTTGTGTATTTTAGTTTTCTGAGTACCGTTGTAACTGCTGTTTTAACATATCACCTTGGCTGGATATATACTACACTGCCTGTTCATGATCGACAATTGGTAATTATACATTTTTTGGCTATATATTTTCATCAACACGAACACTCCTCTGTAACATGTCGATGATTTAATGTCATAAGGGTTTAATTATATGGTAATTAAAAATAATACTTATTTTTTTCTTCAGACTAAACGATTCTATGCTAAATGTGCAATAGTCACTATTTAGCACAAGATATTCCGTTGGGTGTATGGGTAGCGTAGTATCGGTTTGAATAAACAGAGGAAAAATGAAAAATGAACATTACAATTTAAGATATGTTGGAGATACGATATTGTCATCGTCAGAACTCAGGATCCGCTATACCCTATACTATTTGTTAAGGTCCTGTATTCCGTTGCTAACCGGGATTCGTTATTGGACTCGTGTCTCGTGTTTCTACCGCGACGTTTGGTTACGCTTGGTTATCATCGACTCGTATCTATGGTTGCATCGCGTCGCGTCGATTCGATTCGTATCTATTAATCCAATTGAATCGTCGTAAAGTAAACACGTTCCCGCGTGTCCTTTCTTTACGTTTATTTTATTCTAACCTACAAATATAACTGATTTATTCGTTTCTGATTTGAAATTATATGTTATTATTTCGCCCTGCCAGATCCTCATTCCAACAAGATAACTTCAGCGACAGAAATATTGTATCACATGTGCACATTCTTTTGGCAATTTCTCAAACTTGAATTTTTATAGTTATACCCTTCTGATATTAAACCACCGATTTACGTTATAGCGTACTTAATTTGAAGAAAACACACCATACATTGATATGATATTAATTTCAGATGGAAAAATTAGGTTCCTGGTATCCCTGTAATCCTCTATGGGCTCAATTAGGGGACTTGTATGGCGCATTAGGTAACCCTATCAGAGTAGCGCAAACTGTCGTTGCAGGAGATCCTCAGAAAGTCGATCTAATTAACTCTGTTTTATCTTTCTTATCGTACTTCATTCGTAGTGGAATTGTACGGAAACGTTATGAATATTGTTGCGTTACCGAAGAAGACATTCGCGAAGCTGCAAGTCTCTTGGAACAAGCGCGAATAAAACGTCCACATTTATTCAATACGAAAGTAACTTATAACGATCGAGACAGCCAAACGTCTCGACGAGCTTCGCGAACGCCTATTCGTAAACAAATTCCTGCACAAGAGCGTCTATACGATGCAGAAAGTGGTACTGCTTTTCTGCAGCGCTCTTACTCTGAGTACCCCGTCGATGGATTCAGAGCAGAAGGATCCGCCAGCCCTCTCAAGCGTAATACCACGATGAATTCAAATCTTGATACGTTCATGCTAAAACCATTAGCATCCAATAGGGATGTGAAAGTAATTTCAAAAGAATTTCCATGCATGGATGACGAGAATGAAAAAACAACCAATGACGAGAAGATCTGTGCATCCAGTAAAGTAAAAATAATAGTCAGTGACATTGCATCGCCAAATACTGATGCGACCAAGACTGATACGCAACATTATTCTGAATTTTCATTGCGGAATTTTGAGAAAAAATTAGAGGATGATGAAACAGAAGAGACGTTCATGAATTGTAAGACGACTACATTTGAGGGATACAACAGCACATCGACCGATGTGCTGAAATTATATTCCAGTAGACCAGATTTTGAAACTGGTCAGAGTATGGCTAGCGAAACCAAAAATTCTCATGTTTTCTTCATGCTCGGCGATGAAGAAAAATCTACAAAGCCGCTACCACGACCACGGCTGGAACATAATTGTCAATGTTCTTATATGTTTACAAGGGTACCGAGTACATCCGCGCAATTGCCAGAGGGTGTGTTGAGAAAGATTATTCAAAGAAATTTTCCAGAATCCTCTAAGAGTATACAGTCACCACCAGGTACACCTTCAAGCATGGCAACAAAATCCTTAGGATTTTGCCAAAGGTGCAATGGTCAAGGTTACATACCTCCTCAAAATTACGACAGTAACAAACAAGTACTAGAAACACCAACTAATGCAACCGAAGTATTGCGTACTTGTGGTAGTACTGTTGGTGATGGAAACGTTGGATTATCGAGATCGAATAGCTTAGAAGCTTTGATGGAAGCCAGTAGCGTTGTAGAATTGCCTATGCCACGATCGAAAAAGATGGAGAAGACTAATTCGCAACAGAATACAGGATTTACAAAAACACTTTTGCAAAACGTGATAAAAAGTGAAGAGCCACATGGAACAAATAACACTGAAACTGGTTATACATGGGGGTTAGTTTTACAAGGCTTGCCAAAAAAGAAGAGAAAACGAAAAAAGAAAATCAGACAAGAGGATATTAAAGATAACTGCGAAGTCGAAATTGAGAGAGATTGGTGGTATAGCATACGCGAAGAATGTCTAGCCAGTGTGCGTTATCCGACTGTTGATCAACCAATTGCCGAATCGCTTTGTATTTTAGCAGATTTAGATACGTGGCACGTTGGAATCATATCCAACAATACACCTTCGCATGCTGCACTTTTACCAGTGGGAATGTCTCGACTCGTTGCCAACATGCTGGAAAGCTTTGTTTATTTATGGCGAAAATACCATTCAGCGTCACATGTAAGAAACTATTTAGCTTTATTACTTAACCTTAGCAATCGGACTGACAAAATACTTTTGGCTTGTGAAATTTGATATCTCAGTTGACCGTTATTCCAATAAAATGAACTTAGTCTTGAATAACGAATGAATTGGCATCGTAGTCAGGTAGTCTGTCATGCTAGGAAATAAGCGTAGAAATGCTCTTACCGCTGGATAACATTTTATAAAGGAATACCAATTGACAGCGTCATTGATTCATTATTGAAGCTTTTCGAATAACGAACAAAGTTTTATCGAAGTAAAATTAATTCGAATAATGCCTAAGAAAAATGTAAAATGCTATTTCTTCGTAAATACCGAATAATTTTTCGTCGAATAAAATGGTTACTTGTTATTCAAAATAAAATTTGATCAACTTTGTTTTTGTGAAATTAGAATGAAGGCGACGTAATCATTACCAAATGGTAAATTGCATAATATTTTAAACAGTCGATTGCCAACGATTTACAACCGTAAAAGATTTGTAAAATAAAATAAAATGTAATAATCGTTTCGGTTGTATGAAACATTTATAAAGCTGGAAAGTACTAACAACTCAGAACTTTTTTGCCTTCTTAATACTAATACTTTAATGTACAAATCCCCGTATTATTTTAAACAGTTTTTATGACAGTGTGTAGGTATCCTTGAAGCAAAACTAAGAGAAATGTGGCTGAAGAGTGAAGCATTGGCCGAAATGCTGATGGCGACGGAGTTGTGTGACGCCAGCGTTGCAAATCTCATAAACGCACTTGACCTCGATGCAGCAGATATACCGCTTTTACTTGCCGTTGCAAGTTCACACTCGCCAGAGGTAGCGCAAAGATTTGGTCTGACGCTTACTTAAGTACATTGTATTATTTATACCATGTTCTTTACCCTTTGACACAAAATCCGTTTTGTCTGATAGAACGAAAGTTGCGTAAGCTGTATCATTACTCGTGCATAGGTATGATTGTAGATTGTTTTAATAGCTCAAATATTCTAATAGATAAATCTTTATAAATGTTTCACACAATTTCGCAACATTGGTTCTGACTTCTCTAACGCAAACTTAAAAGAAGAATATATTATGTATTTTATACACATATAATGAGAAAAATGACACATTTGATGTATAAATCATGCGAAGTTGCGTTACATTTAGGGAACTGTTACGAATGCTATTATTTAAAAAGGAAATACTAAATATGTACAGAATTGAATGGAAATATAAAAATGTTTCGTGTTTGTAAAGAGATTAGTAAAAAGAAATACTTTACACCATAAAATACAGTATTAAATATAATATTAAATATAGTATTTAAATATGTTTTTGAAGTAACGAGTCTTTTTTAAATCATATTTATGTACATATATCTTATTTTATATAAAAGCAGGTGATCGAATCAAAAGATGTAATAATTTGTATTTTTTACTATACGGTAACAAGCAATATAACACGTATGGCAGAGCTGTCGAGAGCAGTGATAGTCAATTGCGCGAAACGTGTAGACGTAAAAGTGCTAAAAGATTTTTTCCCTCGATTTAACAAGTCCAATCAATTTGTACGGTTTATAAAATTGAATATATTAAAGAATACACAAGTGTTAAATTTGCATTTATATGGTAGAATTTATGTATATATTTTATGATATTATGTAATTTTAGAGTATTTATATAGACTTAACGACATATTTTCCTTCGATGACCTGAAATTTTTAAAATCCTTCCAAAAATTAATGATGGTTTAACTTGTTAAAGTGAAGACAAAACGGTTTTTAATGTATAAAAATCCGCTACTTAGTCCATTGTAGATTGTAATTACAAAGTCATATGTTAAAAATTGTAAATCTAATTTAACATATAGTATCTATAATTGTTTTTTTTTTACACGACATGTAAGAATTTTGCTCTATGCACTTCATAGGAGAGGATAATAAAATTTAAATTAATTTTTCTACTTTATCGTGTTTTATCATCACCTTTCAACTGTGACGGGGCAGACCTTTTCTGCCCGTCATGAAGGCACCCTGACCCTGGAAGGTCCTCGCTCCCTCCTCGCCGAACACGCCGCAGAGGTGGGACGAAACGGCTTTCGACGATCAAAAATCGATTTTCGTGAATTAGAAAAATGGAAAAACTGTTTATGTACATCGATAGATGATAAATTGCTGTTTAATGTAGTGCAATCCGTTGTTTGATATTTGCTTCCGTTTTGCTGTGGTGCGCATTCAAAGGCAGTTGAAATTCGTCCAAGCAAAACGCTTACGATATTATTCCTAACTTCAATATACGATTCTAAAAAACTTTGCTCAGAAAGACGATATTCAAATGAATTATAATGTGTACTAGATTTGTATAGATAGTATTCAATGCATAAAGTAAGTCAAAATGTTAACAACTTTTTAAATAATAGGGTTTACTTGGAGAAGTACATTTAAGTAAAATTGTAACTTTACGCATGGTTATAAAAAATTGACCGCACTTGTCCAAAGTTTAATTGCTATCACAGGAAAGGGTGAACCATCCTCTATCAGATTCTGCAAAGATCAGGTGCCCCTTCGTGCCCCTTTTCAAGAAATTGGCGATTGTACTAAGTAGGACTCGAACAGAAAATAGTATGTACGTTTGTACGCTTACTTCTATGATTATTACGTACATCTTGTCATTTTTAAATTACTAAATACGTTTCTCTCATAGTTAATAACAGGTTTGAGTCGAATTTTGGTTAAATAACAATAAATATGTCAAACAAGTGAAAGATATTGAACGCGTTACACTTTATACGTGAATATTTGGACACCCTGTAACTCAAATTGATTTATACTAATACAATTTAAGTATCATAGTACAGGAAATAAGTTTCTAAAATTTCATTAAAATATTTTCAAGAGAACCAAAGTTACGGATTTTTGATCGCCGAGAGCCGTTTTGTCCCACTGTGCGCCGCAGACATGGTCCGCGAGATTACGTGTGGAGGGATGAGTGACCCGCGGTCCATTTAGGGGTAGGGACCCCCTTTTTCCCTCTCTTCCTCTCCTCTGAGCGCCAGAAAATTTGGACTGGTTGATTAACGGTTAAGCCGCGAAGCGGAACACGTGTGAGCAAGCGCTATCCCCTTTTCCGCGAGTGTGTGGTTGGTGTGCCTCCACGCCGTCCCCCAAAAATCTTGGACCGAGGCCAACAGAATTCCAGGTAAGGCCCACGAGTTGAGGTTTCCCTTTGTGGTGCGAGTGTGTGAGAGCGCAGATCGTGTGTGTGTGTGTGTGTGTGCGCGCGCGCGCGCGTTCGTGAGCGTGCTTCAGAGCACGTTTTCGTCCGCGACAGGACCAACCACCGGAGGTGAGAACCCTTGGAATTTCCTCCGTCCGTTTCGCGTATCTCCCGCGGTTTAAGAACGTACCGCGTTTCGAAGGGAACCTTTCCTTCGAAACGCGAGACCGTTAGTGTCCGGCGTAATCCACTTTTTTTCGCTGTATTTTGATTCTAGGGCGGATTCCTTGTGTGCGAGGCCCCCGTAGAATTTAAGTCGCGCCGATCTTAGATTTGTATTGGGAATTCCGCGTCGCGTAGTCGCCACACCTTCTTCCTTTACGGTGTGTATACGTATTTTCATATAGGCCTTACCGTTACCGGCTTATAAAGGTGCTAGAGTTATGTATACTTATCTACCGTAAACAAATTTTTAAAAAAATGTTATGTATCTTACACAATGAAAATTTCATGTTGTTAACCAAGTAGACACTACTGCAGATACAAAGCGTTTATAAAAATAGTCCGTCTTTTTTTTAGAAGCAAATCAATTTTATTTTGAAACGTAGTAACAAAAATGACAGAAACGTTAATTCAATACATTGTAAAGACGATTGAAAGCCGAAAATGAAATCAAATTGTGATTGGCATAAACAGAAAGTTTACAGTGCAGCTTAAGTATAAAATTGGTATTCCGTATTATTATTGGTTCGTATTCACAATATCATCGATTTTTAATATGCTACGAACAGTTTCTGAAGCAAGCGTAATAGCGCTTAGCGAAACTAAAAGCGGTTGAACTACTTGTGGCTCTAACATATTAGTAATCGCACCCACTCGTGCATTAATACCCGTAGCATAATCGCCTGACGCGTGTCGATTTCGTAGTTCCGTCACAGTTGCGATGGGGTTTAATCCAGCATTTTCTGCTAATGTTGATGGGATTATCTATACCATTCAAAAAGAAAAATGTAAAAATCATTGTTCAAGAACAAAGCAAATAAAGTATCTTACGACTCACCTCAAATGCATTCGCGAAAGCTTTGATACAGTAAGCATCAACGCCGCTTAAAGTCTGTGCATACTCTTCCAGTTTCAATGCGAGTTCAATTTCAGGTGCTCCTCCTCCAGGAATGATAGCAGACTTCTTTACTAAACAACGAACTACGCATAATGCGTCATGTAAAGATCGTTCGGCTTCTTCTAAAACCAATTTGTTACTGCCACGTACAAGAATAGTTACAGTTCGTCCAGGATTCTGAATCTTCGTGATCTACAATAGAAAAATTATTTCGAATGATATGAGTTAGTTTGTAGAAGTCATTTTGCCCGATAAATATATAAAACTTTTAACTAGTGCACTTGGAAAAATAAAAACTCGTTAATAGTCGCGAAAGCAAATTCTGAACGTAAAGTTATATAATACGATGTTTCCGAAGGCTTTATTTATGTTATATGTAATATAATTGTCTGGTAATCGTTGAATCGAGTATTTTGCATCATGTGTAATGTTCGTCGTACGCGGTCAAAGGACTAGTATTAATATTTCAATATTGGAAACCATATTATAAATTGTTTATAAAAATACGAAATACGTGACACTGACCTGAACAAACTTCGAATTTCCAGTTTGTACTTCTTTACACAGACCCGCGCTAACAAGATTTTCAGGAACAAAATGATCCAAGGATGCGATTGGCTTACAACCTAATGTTTTACAAACAAAAGATACATCCTCGCGTTCAATATCTTTAATGACCATAACTTTGATCTTATCTAAAAAGTGTATGGCCAAATCGCTGACAGCATCGCGGAGAATGGACTTCTGTACGAGTAGTACATTACAACCAGACTTTTTAATTTGTTTCACAATATTTAGTATGTAAGCTCTCTCTTCTTTCAAGACACGATCCATTGCAGCGTAATCGGATACAATGACATTATGGTCCATCTGAAATAACAACATTCAACTTGGATTGAAACATTAGAACGTATTTATGTGAAATGTTTGTTTTCCTTGAAATACTTACATCCGTCTTAGGTGGAGAAATGCAAAATTGAATTAAACCTATTTTTGCATTAACAATACTCTTTGGCCCATTGATATTACAGGAGTTTTGTGTAAATACCAATCCTTCTATAAGCTCGGTATCTTCAACGGTGCCGCCTAATTTTTTAATTATTTTTATATTCTATAAACATAATGTAAAAGATATGAAATTAATCCATAAGTATTATTAAGTATTTCAGGAGTATCATAAGCTTTCTTATTACATATTATTAGTAAAAAGCTTCTTTATTTATCTTGGAAAGTGCGTGTAAGTGCATAATCTTACTTATTGGTTTTCTTACATTAAGATCAACACCTTTATCTGCGACTTTTAATGCTGCATTCACGGCCAAAGGTGCCAGAAGACTCGATTGTTCACAGACGACCTACAAGAATAATATAAAATATATTATGTATAACAAACAACCAATAAGAAATATATACCTTAGAATTAAGCGAAGTTGCTGCAGCTTTAATGAACGAGTCTTTTTCTCCCATATAAACAGGAATAGACAAAGAAGTCACTATGTGCACAGCTTCATTTGCAGCTTTCTGAATTGCATCGCTAATTAACGTAGGATGTATTCCTTTTTGTAGCAGACGTTCCGCAGCTTCCAGCAGAGACCCAGCCATTACAACAACACTGGTAGTACCATCTCCAGCTTCTATATCTTGTGCTTTCGATAATTCAACCAGCTAAAAAGAAATAATAAAAATTAATGTAAAAACATTACTTAATAACATAACATTCCAATGAAGCAATTATATAAATACTGAAAATCTAATATTTCCTACATAGAACAAAATATTACCATTTTTGCTGCAGGATGTATAACATTCATTTCTTTTAAAATTGTAGCACCATCATTTGTAATTGTAACTTCACCATTGGCTGCTTGAATCTAAATATATACAAAATTAAGTATCATTATTTGAAATCATAGAACAACTACAAAAATAATATTATGCAAAGAGTGTGAAAGTAATATTAAGTAGTATAATAAATATAAGAATATATTTTACCATTTTATCCATTCCTCTAGGTCCCAGACTAGTACGAATCGCATCGCTAACAGCTGTAACATTGATCAATATTTTTCAATTAAAAGCTCCCATTTATAATTTCAATGTAGATTAGAGTATACACATTTTTAAACTAAAATCCTATAAATTACGATATACTATTATTACAGTTTAAGTATTATCCATAAATTATCCTGCTTCAATACTCTGCTAGTTTATATTGAATTTTTGATAGGTAAACCGATCTCTTGTAAGTTGTAGCTTGGTTAAAATCATGGTGTTGCAATCTGTGAGAGAGGTTGACAAAATGTATTCATGTGATTACTCCAGATCACAGCTGCCATTTACATTGCAGATGACAATGGGAAACATTGAGAGCTAATAAAATACATTGTAAGGTGCACACAACAATGACATCAATTGAAACATTGTTTCATATATCATTAGAAACCTGAATTATCATTGATTATGATATAGAGATAATATATCTTGTTCCATGCACTTAAAGTTTCAAGAAATAGTCAGGATAACTTTGTAACAATGTGCCAAGTAAACAATTAATCTAAACAATGGTCTGTATTTTAAGCTACATTAAAATTAGGTTACTTTGCTTGTGCTTTGTTATAGTTGTATCATGGTTTACCAAATGAATTAAAATATCAATGATACAATTGAGTCATGCAAAAGGAGACAAAATTGAGGAGGGAAAATACGCCTTTTTATAACTTTATGTTAATAAAAAAACATTATTAGTCAATAGACACGAAAACAAGTTGTTGTAATTATTATTTTTGTCCAATCTTGATGAATGTTGCGTACTTACAATATCTCTCTTTATGGTCTTTTGTGTCTTATTCTCACGTGTAAAATTTTACGATACATAACGTAAACTAAGTTATTAACTGTTTGTTTTTTCTTAAAAAAAAACAATATGTATATGTATTTTAAAGTGTTAAGAATATTAAGTAACAAATTTCCGTACAGTTAGTGACAAATTATTGTTAAACATCTGAAAATTTACGATAAACGTAATTAATGAATTGTGGAGACAACGTGCCGGACATTACTATATAAGGTAAGGTTTTAGTTACTGATACGAAGATTGATCGAGAAAAATCACACATACAAAATGCACTCTAACATCTCGATTGATTGTTTACCTTTTGCAGCATTAATATTACTCGTTCGAATATCGGTGGGTTTGCTTTTATCCTTATAGGCTTGTCCTAGGGCACCTCGTCCATCGCCGCTTGCTGTTAGTGACGTCATTTTCTGTACGATGGTTATGTTTAATAAATTCGATTAAAAGCGAAATTTAGAAGTAAGTTTATATAGTAATTCGCTTCTCTGTATTTCAATCTTAATAATTCGTCAAACGTTTTAAACTAAATTTCATTCCACTCAATGCTTGAATTCAGTTAACACACGATGCAACGTAATAACACACATGCAATGCGAAGAAACGAAACGACTGGAAACCGGTGACTCGGGCCGTGTTCGGAAATTGGCTGACAGTACTGGACAGTACTGTCAGTACTGAATTTCCGTTCGAAAATTTCTAGTGTTACGCTATCACGTGAACTTAGCTTTGTAGGGACCTACATATAGTCATAAGTCCAAGCAGCGTTACCAACCTAAGCTAGAGAATCTAGCGTTAGGAGGTTTTCGTCGTTTTGATTAAGAGACGCAGCAAGAGCCGTTAGAAGTTCGTTAGCGTTATTAGCGTCGCGACATGTGCTCATCTTGTTAAAAGGAAATAAAGAAAAGAAGACCCAAAAAGCCGTGTTATAATATACAAGTACGAGATTACTTTCCCCGGGCAAAAGTAATTGTTCAATAAAAGTTTTGGGTGTAAAAATACGCTACATAACAAATTGGTGCCGAAACCCGGGATGGAAGATAAAGAAACAATGTCGACGTCGGGAGAGCAAAAAGTTTCTCCTGTAGAAGTCCAGGCTAACGACTTTAAATGTACAAGGTTGCCCCAGTTTTGGAAAGATGAACCAAAATTATGGTTCTCGATGTTAGAGAAAGAATTTGCGGCATATCGTATCACAGCAGATGCGGTAAAAGCAGCTGCGGTAGTCCGAAATCTTGATTCCGCGACAATGAAAGTCGTAGCAGATATTTTGGATGCTACAACAGCAGGTGACGCTTATATTGAGTTAAAAGAAGCGTTGATCACTCGATTAGCGGCGTCTGAAGAAACTCAGTTAAGACAGTTGCTTATGGGTCTTGAATTACAAGACAAAATGGCGAAAGGACACTAACGCTAGATTTAGGTTTACGCAGAGAATTTCTTTGGAAGTTTGTCGTGGCCAAGACTACTAAAGCCATATTAGGCGCAGATTTTTTTGGGACATTTCAACTTACTTGTGGACATAAAACACAAGAGGTTAGTAGACGGTCAAACATTATTACGTACTAAAGGAAAAATTACTGATTCACAGTATACAACCATAACAAGATGAGCACATGTCGCGACGCTAACAACGCTAACGAACTTCTAACGGCTCTTGCTGCGTCTCTTATTCAAAACGACGAAAATCTCCTAACACTAGATTCTCTAGCTTAGGTTGGTAACGCTGCTTGAACCTATGACTATATGTAGGTCTCTACAGCTTCATGGCATGTAGCGCCACAACGCGGAATAGCTTAAACACTACCGCATGTAGTATATGTTTATATTCAAATTAGGAGCGGAATTCAAATGGATTAACGCATTGAATCAACGAACCGCCACGCACATTGTTAAACATTCAACGTGGGTGATCAAGCGTGGAAAAGTCGAAAGTTAGGAGAGAAAAGGGAACGTTCGCTGAAAATACTTAATAGATTCATTATAGGCCGTGTCGAATCGCCATTTCCGTTGGATTGCATTTCTTTAGAATTCGAGTCGAGTTAGCTTTTGTTCCAGCTCGTAAGATCCTTGAAAATAACAGACTCGCACTGTACCTCGGTTCGCGTTTCCGGCGACTTCTTCAAGAGGGTTATAAATTTCCTTAAGGGTTGCTGTGTCTCGTTGGCGCGTTTTCTCTCTCTCTAGACCTCCGCGCTTTCCCTTTTCACATGTAGCCCTGCACAAACATGGCTGCGCGAGTCCCACCTCCACCCGACTCGGGAATGGATCCCAGATCGATGAAGATCACCGATAGAAAGAGTAGGGCGCAACCCCCGATTGGACCAGGACAACTCGAAGGGACGATCGGGAATCTTCCGGAGAAGGGAGGGAAGCAGCAGATCGAGCGAGGATTTTTCCAGAAAGTTCAATCGTAATCGAACCTCTGGTAACGAACTACGAAACGATTTAAACCAAATAAGTCGACTGAATAAACGTCTTTGCTTTTTTCTATTTCGTATTAAGTATTTCGAATTTTTATTTCACGCGCCTCTCCGGGGAGAGCGGTTCAGCGCTCCACGGGCACCTTACCCACGTCAGAAAATTCCCTATCACCGCACGACGCGTTCCACAACACTAGTATGGCTAACGAGACTGTAACGTACTACCATTTTGTCGGATATCGATCCTAGGGAATTGCGGACTTCCGGCTGTCGAGACTGTCAGATCGCAGCGCGGGCCACATTTGCATGTTGAAGTCAGTTGAAGTTTCTGGGGAAGGTATAAAGGCATCTGTAATGTTTAGTATGGATATTATTGTTTTGTTAGGCATACATAAGAAATTGTACTAGTGTTGCATTGTTACGTATCTATATCGCTTTGTCGAGAAAAAAGAATAAGCAAACAGAACGAATTGTACTGGAACAACAATGATATCTCGTAATTTAAAGAAGTGGCCAATTTTTAGTTTATTGGAATCAACGTTTATTTCAAACATACAGATGACTATTGTGTATGGTAATATTACATTCTATATTCGATCTAGTATCTACCATGTCTAAAGTGAAATCGATAAATCTCAAGTTTCAAGGAATATAGATTGTAATTTTGAGTTTAACGAAATAGGTGATATTGGTAACGAAGCTTTAATCGTCACAAAGGATGGAATGGTGTATGGCATAGGATGTAATGCTTGCGGATGTCTTGGAATTAATGATAATCATAGTACCCTTCACCCAAAGAAAGTCGAAGCATTATGTAAAAGAGGCATTAAAACCTTTGCCCATGGTAAAAGTCCTCATGTTTTAGCTCTTACAATGGATGGCCAGGTATATACCATTTACATGCATGAATGTATATTAAATTCGTATTATAATATCAGGAGTTTTTATTATTACACGGATTAATAAGATGTACAATACGAAAGGTGTATTCTTGGGGATATAACGATTCTTCACAATTGGGCTGTGACCACACAAATCAAACTTCGATACCAACTGTTGTGCAAAATAATCTAAGTAAAAAATTTATCGTGGATATAGCCTGTGGACATTCTCATTGCCTAGCATTAACTGACAATGGGGAGGTATAATAGAAAATGTAAATTAAAAATGGTTTTATTCTAAAGGACAATTAAAGATTGTGCATTATGTATGTAGGTATACGCATGGGGCCTAAATGACCATGGACAAGTAGGCGCAGGCTTTATCAGTACTCAGAATGTACCCACAAAAGTGAAATCCATATTAACTGGGAAAAAAATCGTTTGCATCAGTTGTGGTGACTCATCCAGCATAGCAGTTACCGACAATGGAGAGGTTTACAGTTGGGGTGACAATGGCGTTGGTCAGTTGGGAATTGGAAATTATGTGGATCAAGTAACTCCATGTAAAGTTACAACATTGGCGGAAGTTGTAATAGGTACTACTAAAGTCATCTTGGATCAAATTAAATTCATGTAGAAGACTTATAATCTAATTCTATTTGTACTCGCAGAGAAAGTAACATGTGGGTATAAACATATTCTAGCACTAAGCGACGAGGGTGTCCTTTATGTTTGGGGAGCAAATTGTTACGGCCAGCTAGGTAACGGTACAGACTGGAACGTTTCAATCCCGACAAAGGTAATATCGTGTATCGTCGATGATATAATGGTTTATAATTAATTAAAATCATTTACTTTTTTACAGTTGGAGGTACCAGAAATAGGAAAAGTATTAGATATAGCAACTTCATCCTATAATAACATAAGCATAGCTATGGCAGTAAACAATCGGGTGTTTATGTGGGGCCAGTGTCTAGGACAAAGTATAAAAATCCCAACTCTCACCCCTCAAAAATGCTTGCACGATGCTCTCGCTTGTTACGCATGGCCTAGTGTGATGCATCAACCACTTATTTTGTCTAACGAAAAAAGAGTAAACTTAATAGATTGTCTGAAAGAATCGTTCGATGATCCGGTTAGAGTGCTTTTCATACTTTGATATGTATTTACCTATTTTACACTATTCTTGAAAGGTTTTTTTCCGCATGTCCCAGGTCACCAGTGATCTAACGATTGAAGTGCAGGGAAAACCCATTCACGTACATAAATCTATTTTGAAAATACGTTGCCACTATTTCAGGACGATGTTTCAAGAACACTGGGTAGAGAATAATCAAAGGTATGTCTGCCTTTGTACTAGATGTTTCTACTACTAATGTAATTATTTATTATTTCTAAGCGTTATAGAACACGACCAATTCTCCTACGACGTGTACAGAAATTTTTTGAAATACTTATACACCGATGAGATCGAGCTTGACGTAGAAAATGGGCTAGGTAAATACTTGAATGTGTCTTGAGATATCTTGTGATATAGAGTGTAGTTTATGGTCTAATTTTTCTATTAGAGCTCTTAGATTTAGCAAACGCTTACTCCGAGAGTCACCTGAAACGACGCTGTATACAAATGATAAAGAAAGAAATTACAGTTACGAACGTGATTCCTGTGTACAGCAGATCCATTAAATACGATACCAAGGTTAGCGATATTTAATGTCTCATCCATTACGTTTAAAGTATTGATAAAATGTACGATACATTATCCATTTTTAGGAACTAGAGGAATTTTGTTTTAAATACGCTATGAATCACATGACTGCTGTGATAAATGATTCAAATTTCGCTAAATTAGACGAATCTACAGTAAAAGATTTCATAATTAAAGCTGCCCAAGCAGGCGCTTTTAAAACGTAACAGCATTTATCATATAAAATACTCGATTCTTGGAAATTCAAAGATGATTGAAAATGAAAATGAAACTGACTGCTTACAGAATGATGATTTCTTAGAAGAGAGGTTAGGTACATTAAATAAATAAATAATGCATTAAAAAGAGGAAAATGTGTCTAAAAAATTGACATATCTCCTGAACTACTAATTTCTCAATATTGGATAGTACTTTTTTATAACGATTGTCCAGCTGAATCGATTGATGTATTAAAAAATAGGTCATTCGATGTAGTATTTATTTATTTATTTCTGTCTTATTTATTCTAATGTTATTTTGTATACAGGTACATAAACATATTCAAGAGTGGTTTTTCAACAAGGGAAACAATGAACGACCATTATGGTGGAAAGAAATATTAAAATCGAATTTAAAATATGTACATAAGCGTAATTATTTTACTATAATATTCGTAGAAAATGTTTATATTTAATAAATTATTACAAAGTAAAGATAATTGATCTATCCTCGACCTTATAGTTCCGTATTTTTTTTTAATTGCGGTCAAGACTGTATTTGCTTTCGCGAAACATTCATCGATGATATCCGAAGAGGTGGCACGTTTGCGCCTACGTGCAGGCAACCGGCCCGACT
>NW_026534347.1:11133178-11142623 GCF_026225885.1 Hylaeus anthracinus | reverse complement strand
ATTTAAGGGGCACATCTTTCTGTGTGTTTCGAAATTGTGGCGGATTTTGCATGTGGGTATCAGGAGCACACGATATCCGAAGAGGTGGCACGTTTGCGCCTACGTGCAGGCAACCGGGCTTGATATTTAACTCACGAGATAAAACAATTTCTGGAGGATCCTAATATAAAGATACAATTTTGTTATGGAGTCGCAGTGTAGCCTGTGTCGTGGAAAACAATCCTTGCCTAGTGTACGAATGGTCAAATTACTTTTGCTTAATAAAAGTAGTGAAATCTTTTGCAAAGAAGGTGGCTAAAGCTATCTACACCATAACGTTCAAGTTCGTAGCAAAGAAGTTTCTAAAAGGTATTAGGTACAATTATTATTTTAATAAACAACGCAATTGTAGTTTTGGGTAGGTTACTCAAGTAACGTTTAATATATTTAGAAAATCTTGTGAAATAATTATGTTTGCATCTCTTCACATGCAAGCTTAAATACTGACAATAATTCACAATAATTTTGCCATAACGCCATGAAAAATATCATTCTTCACAAAACAGTTGGTTTTCGACAATGTCGAGTTCTTTCGCCATCGTATAAACACGATCTACGTAAATATGCCGCACATCATCGTATGAATAAATATTGTATAAATAAGTATAAATACAACAATACAAATTAGAATACAAACTTCTACGAAGAACGAGTTTGATCTATTTATTATTTGGTGTCCCAACGAGAAGACTTAATCAGGAGAATTACGAACAATTTTCCAATTTGATGCATTTCTTATGTATCTAATGTCTGTTAACGTGTCTATAGACGTAATTCGACAATTATGCTCTGTCTTAGCTCTTTTAGAACATAATATCTTCTCTTTTTCAGTCTTCCGTTTAGGACGATGCTTTCTAAGGCTTATTAATTCATATTAGTCGTCCTCTGAATCGGGAAATTCATATACCCCATATTCATATTCCTTTCGAACCCATTTCTTTGACTGTCTGTTTATGGATCCACGAATAACCTTCGTATGGGAAGGTATTTTTAAGTCTTGCCATAACTTCTCAAGCGGTTCTGCTGCGGAATCTAAGCGAAAACGAAATGAATTCGTTAGTGTCTAACGAGGGAAAGGGGAAGGGGGAGTACTGGGCGATGTCGGCGTATTATACGAACAGTTCTGGGAAGGAGAAGGAATAACAAAAAGACGTCGATTCGTAAAAATATTATTCAATTTTAGTGAGATTGTAACGCTAGACTACTTACTCGCGTGATTTTGTTTCTTTTCCTCGCTGTTAGGTAGGGAAATTTTACAATACATTTCCTTATCTTTGGGATGATTTCTCATGTAATTATCCCAGAAGATATTGCTCAACGTTGTGGGCCATTTTGAACCTATCAACCACTCCGTACGTTTAGATTTCGGGCTCACTGGTTTTTTCGGTTGTCTACCTGGATATTTCCTTCTTCCGTCTTCTCTCCCTAATATTATTATTATTATCGTGATCAATCATTCGTCGCAACTCCGTTACTAATATCGTTAATATTCAAGGGAGGTTAATAATTACTCAATACGAAGTCTTCGTCCTCGTCGTCTGTGTCGCCAATACGCAAAGGATGGTGTGATGCCGTTGGAAGGTCGACCTCGACACCGATCTTTTCCAACTCTTCATCTTCCCTATGACGAGGTTCGAGAAGCGACGTGTTCAATTGATCATCCACAACGTGATACGCTTCTCGGACGCATTCTGGCTCTGACAGGTCTTTGAATAAGACGTTATCCGAGCTGGGAGAGTCTTGCTGGACATAACTCGCCTGTTCCGATTCCGTGACCCAGTCGCTATCATAGTTTATTGGGGAAATAGCCTTTTTACTTTTCGACCTGCGGGATGGGAAATATTTTAATGAAAAAATTCAACAATATCGAACACGTAAAAACAGTACTAGATAAATCTTTTAAATCAAAACTTCATTCATTATGAGATGACCTAATAAAATCGGTCCACCATAACGATAGTTACCTTTTGTTTTCCTTTTCGGTTTCCAGGTCCACTTTTGCTCTTTTCCGTTGTTTGATCCGCCTTTTCTGAGGACTAATTTCACTTTCCAACACTTTCCTTTTCCTAACGCCATCCGACGAGGAATTCGTGTCGATCCCGGATATGCTTATGCTGCTAAGTCTTGGTTTACCTGTTTTCATTGGTGTGCTACACAAATTAAACTCTTTTCTGCCCATTGCACGTCTTCTCGAGGGCATCTTGTAGCAGTATTCGCAATTTTACTATTTCTAATTTCTCTCTGTATTTATGGTTGACGAGATTGAGTTTATAGCAGGTACTTTGTAACTTTATTTGACTTTGCTGCGCACATTACGTCTACGTGTATTCGAGTCCCACGAGATATTGTCGAACGAAAGCAAAGCCATCGAACGTCTTTGAAATTTGTCAGGTAAATATACCGCGTAGAAGATGTTTTCATACTTTTTTTTTTGTTTTTGTTATTGTTAAACTCCAAGTTTACATAGAAGAAAGCTTACACAGCTATTACTTATAAGAACTTGTATGTATAAATAGAACTAGATTACGGAACAAGATATGTTTGGAGCAAAATTAAATCTTAAGGTTACATGAATGAAGAAATTTACAAATGATGGAGCAGATGCATTCTATTGCACATAACTCTATAACAACAACAACAACAACAACAACAACGACCTTTCATAAATAAAACTATTAGGTAAAAATCGGATAAAAATCGGGTAAAAATTACTGATATGAACAGAGAGAAAAGATTCAGTAAAACTATTGGGTAACAATTTAAAAACTGGACGTTACGCTTCAACGGACTTCACTCAACTTCACGCGGCTCCATAATCTCCATTCTTTATCGGTCTAGGGACAAAAGACATGAAACGCATGATAAGTTGATAACAATAGGCGTGGCACGCAAATAAACGGTTCCAAAGTATTGCAAATCGATTTCTCATTTATTCATTCCTCTTCACTTGCTAGATATACAATAGAACATATTGTGCGTATGCGTGGGAGGGGCCAGTGTACAGGTGCTACTTGGAAATTTCCTGTCCGAGTAATACTGTGTTTGTTGATATGCTGCGGCTATCTGCAATAATAACGGAAAAATGAAATATATGTGCGTGTAATCGAACACCAATCTCACCGAACTTATCCTCATCCGCGACCCGACCGATAACGAGGTTCGTTGCATCGACTCGATTCATGCTGATACGTCCTATCGAATTTTTCAGTTTTTTTCGTCCGATAACGTTAAGTCACGATGGCGCACACGCAACGAACGATTCGAATACTTTTCTCGTAACTTGAAAGGACACGGATAGAGCCGGTATTTCTCCGATCGACGACTCGTTGATCTTTTTCGCAAAGGCGCGTCATCTATAGGATAATCTTCGTTGAGAGGCTCGAATATCACCACCAATCGTCCCAAATCCATGACCTTTTTTAAAACTAGGTACTCGCGCGAAATCCCGAGATTCACTGTTACGTCCCAACTATGTTTGGGACTTTCTTGTAGGGATTCTTATCCTCACTTAAAGAGCTAAAGCTCACCTTATCTGTACTTTACTAGGGAAAGAAAGGAATTCTGGGATTCGATAAAGATTGTTACTAAATTTTAGATATTAACAAATATAATTATTAAACAAAAACTGAGTTTGGGATTACATACAAATAAGAATATAAATTATACGATTGAAAATGGATTTTTAACAATATCAAACGTTGATCTTATGCTATCGGCGGTGTTGTCAGGTTATCCCGAGCTCGGCTGTGGCGAGGATCTGGTCTGGTTGTAACACTCGCGACACGGAACTCTAACCCCGGGTCCACACTGTGGCGAACGTTGGTCGCGTACATCATTCGTGAAAATGGTAGCTAACCCTGTTATTCACCGGTTTTCGCCGTAGTGTGGACGGGAAATAGCAGAGTTCGCTAACAAATGACCCTCTTAATAGGCGTAAAGTAGCCCCGCTGGGTTAGGCGAAAGCTGTGTTCGCGAACCAAATTCAGCGATCCACGAGGTGGTGGATCCGGCGAACACATTCGCAAATAACAGCGCCTTTTTCCTCGTTCTTGTCCCTTTTCGAACCCTCGGAGCTTGGGCATTGCTATTCTTTCCATCTGTGGGGCTGATCTTCATGACCATTCGCAGGTAGGTACATACTCCAAAGGGATACTATGCGTGACCGAAGTTAACATTATTTTCTTATTACTCATCCAAGTTTGTATATTTTTTGTTGTATCTTGATGAAAGTATATGCAATATATTGGCGAGATCAATCGCGAATGCAATTCAGACAACTTTAAGTTTCGTTTACAATATGCAATATTTGTATAATATTAATACTTGATTTTGTGAGCCAGTAACCGATTAGAAAGTCTGTTCGAAAATAGGAAACAGATTGTAAAATTCTTGCCAGGAGATAATTAGGGCCTATGGAAGAACTAGGTAACTTTTGTAGCTATGTGAACCTCATACCCGACTTTTATGGAAAATAATAGCATTTCATTTGTACTTGATTGTACCATCGATAGTTTCGTTTGTACCTTCATTAATGGGTAGTATGAACAAGTGTTAATATTATAAAAAAAAAATACCTATTACTTATCATAAGCGAAATTCAAAATTGTCTGAATTGCGTCGTGTTTGATATTATTTTTATCAGAAAAATCTCGCCAATATATTGCATATATTTTCATCAAGATACAACAAAAAAAAGCATAAAAACTTGGATGAATATTAAGGAACTAATATTAACGCGGGTGGTCGTAAACGGTCGTTTGCTTTCGAGCATTTCCAACCATGGAGGAGATGCGGATCGCCCGAATCCACAAAATAACATCAGTTTCACAGGAGTACGAATGTATCTATGTTTCTTGTTTGTGTTCGCGCAATGTGGATCCGGGGTAATAATTGGCGAATATTAAACGTCGGACCTTCGTAGGTAACTCCGCGATGACTCTATCTTTAGTGCGTATGTTCTCACTTACGCCAACTGTTTCCTCAGCTGGAGATACGATACACGATACCTAAATGAGACTAACGCGAGAAATTAACCCGTCCGCGACTACAGAACAACGACTGCCAAAATAAGACTACACAAAAGCCGTCCGCGGTTGTGACCACGGGTTTATATACCCCTCAGATCCTCGGCTGGCGCGATCGTAATTTCGAAATCTTAATTTCTACATTTCCGAATGTAGGGACCTGACAGGTCCTACCCCCGCCGCGCGCCGCTACCTCGTGACTACCCTTTCCAATCACAGCGCGTGATCCCAGGCCCAAAACGGGTATAAAAAGGGCGCGGTACGACAAATCGTCAGAATTCCAAGAATTACCAAAGCTTGACCTAGACTGCTCCCTTGTGCGGACAGACTAGGAAAAAGCGGCTCTGAAGGTTATAGCTAATTCGCTCCCTTGTATGGACGGGGTTAGACCAAAGAGTACTCGGGAAACTTGGACCACGGTAAAGTTATCGCGCCGCGATTTGCTAATTATTCCTTTTACTTTACCTCTTGTATTTATTCAGAATATACAGTTGTTATTTTATCCAAACGTCAGTTTATCTAAGAAATTCCTAAATCCAGCAACCTTCCCACGACACTAAAGTAGCCATTCCATCACCAAGGAGGTTATACAGGACGCTTTAATTATTCAACGGGGCGGTGTTAGTTATGGATACTATGAAAATGGGTTTATTATTGGCATTGGTGGTATATCGTTTAAAGTTATCGAAAATTCCGTATATCATGAGGGACACATCATCCTTCAAATTTCGAACATGAAATTGAAGATGACCTCTACCGGAAAGACCGTGGTCGAAATCGTACGTATCGAAAGATCCAAGATCATATTTACCGGAGATCTAAATTCTCTATACTCAGGCAAAAGAAGGAATTCCTGGTGCTGACGGACCGACGACAGGGCAACAACGGCAAATCGATGTTTCTCAAGTTTCTGCACGTGTTTTTCGGTGAGGCGTATTACGCGAGATCGATCAAATTTCTAATAATGGAGTCGCGAAACGAACGAAACTCTCACGCCGACGCCGACGCCGACGCCGACGCCGACGCCGGCCTCGAGAGCATGAACGGCAAACGATTGCTGGTGGCCGACGAGTTTACTGCGGCCGCGTGTCTGGACACGGCGATAATCAAATACAGTCAACCCTCCTATAACGCGGTACTCTCAGAACGCAGTTTCCATATACCGCGGAGCTGAAAATGCGACAGCCCTCCTATAACGCGGCATTCTTACAGCGCGGTTTCCGTCAACAGCATCCCATAAGTTCCTTCCGCGTAGCCTAAGAATGTTTGGCCTATGTTTAGTTCATTAGGGCCTATTTGAATTATAAGGGAGCAGATGGCGCCAGTTTCATGTAGGTTCAGGCAGTCGGATCGCGACATAGTAACTAGATATGTTTATATAAAGATTATCTCCGGCTTATCTGATAGCCGTCTACGACATCGGTTTTAGTCTTCTCAGAGCTCTTTCACAGTGTTCGTTTTGTTGGTTACCAAGTCTTTCTAAAAATTTTTCTGCACCGTCCGTTCGTTCAGCTTTTTGCTGCTTAATTTGTGGTTTATAATTGGACAACATTACACAATACTGTAAGTATTCTTCATTTGTTCTAATATAATAATAATAAAGTTATTTTTAACCCTAGATTTGCATCATGTCAAACACGAAAGAAACAAGGAAAGGGTTAAAAAGAAAGTTTGTATCTCTTGAATCGAAATTCTAAATCGTTTAGAAGGTGGGGAAAATCTATTGTCGGTTGCAAAATCAACCAAGTTGAATGAATCTACAATTCGAACCCTAAAGAAAAATGCAGACAATATAAGGAAAACTGTGGCAGATGGCTGTCCGTTAGGTGCGAAACGTGTCACTCGCACACGAAATTCTAATATGGTTAAAATGGAACGGGCGTTAATGATCTGGTTGGAAGACTGTACAGCAAAAAAGATTCCTATCAGTGGAAATCTTATCAAGCAGAAAGCACTTAAAATCTATGAACATTTAAGGAATATTGGACATTCTTCTGCAGAGCTGGAAAATCATTCGTTTGTCGCGAGTAAAGGGTGGTTTGAAAAACTAAAAAAAAGGTACTCATTACACAATATTAAGTTTCAAGGAGAACAGGCCTCAGCAGATGCTGAGGCTGCCGAGAATTATAAGCTGGAATTAGCTAGAATTATCAATGAAGGAGGCTATTCACCTCATCAGATTTTTAACGCCGATGAGACGGCATTATATTGGAAAAAACTACCATCTAGGACCTTCATTTTGAAAAATCAAAGGCGTGCTCAGGGGTTTAAACCTTCAAAGGAACGTGTCACCCTTTATATGTGCAGCAATCTATCAGGGAGCCTGATGATAAAACCTATGATAATAAATCGTTCTTCAACTCCCCGTGTTATGAAAAACATTAATAAGACCGAATTGCCTGTATTCTGGCGATCTAATAAGAAAGTTTTATAATTGTTTTATCCCGGCAGTGGAAACCCATACGATGTAAAAAAATTTGTATTTCAAAGTTTTATTGGTTCTTGATAACACTGGTTGCCACAACATACAACTGGATCATTCAAATGTAAAAATTGTCTTCCTTCCTCCTAACTGCACGTCATTAATACAACCTTTGGACCAAGGAGTCATTCAAACTTTAAAAATGTATTACACACGCCAAGTTTTCCAAACCATTTTCGACAGATTAGAAAGTAGTGAAAATAAAACCCTTACTCAAGTTTGGATGGAATTTTCTATTTTAGATTGTATTAGAACCGTGTCATCGGCTTGCGCGGAAATTAAACCATCAACGCTTAATGCGTGTTGGAAACCCCTTTTACCTGAAATAGTTCAAACAATACAAGATGATTCTACAATTTCACTCCCAGTTACAGAAATAGTAAACATTGCTTCTCGTTTAGGCGATGAAGAATTTACAACAAACCATCAGGATGTAAGAGAACTCGTACTCGGGGAAGAAACTTTAGATGAGGATGATCTGATGTATTTAATCGATGCACCCACCTCAAATCCATTGGTAAACGAAAATAAGGAAAACGAATGGGTGCCAAATGTCGATTTACAAGATGTGAAAAAAGGGCTAAATTTGGCTAAAGAATTAGAACTCCATTTCATTCAAACTGATCATTCAACGGTGCGTAGCGCAAAGTTTAAAAGAGAGTTAAGAAATTGCTTAGCTCCCTATAGAGAGGTTTTAGTGGAGTTAGAAAAAAAAGCTACAATCGAAAACCAATGTGAAGATGAGCCAAGTGAGGAAGACATTTTGCCTATTAAAAGAAGACGAGTTAGGCGACTCATATTATCTGACAGCGAGGATGAGTGTTGAAGATTAAATTTTACAAAAGTCTTTTTTGTTTTTGTTGGAAAACAGTTTTTCAGTTTAGTTTTGGTATCATTTCTTTATATAAACTCTTCAATTCAATAAAAATAATTTATAATTTATCTTATCCTTATTGGTCTCCATATAACGCGGTACGAATAATGTGATTTGTACTAATTCTGCGTTTCTTATAGCGCGGTTTCCATACAACGCGGTAGACGGTTTCCATAGAACGCGGTACGAATTAGCCTGGTTTGTACGGTTAAATCCGAGTTTCTTATAGCGCGGTTTCCATATAACGCGGTACGCACTCACCGCGTTATAGGAGGGTTGACTGTACTGCCAGAAAGATGGGAGAAAGTGGTCGCTAGTGATGGGCAATACTTTGAATGAAATGTTTTTGTTCTTTATAATTTGAATAAAGCTTTTATTTTGTAAAAGAAACAGCGAGAACTTATTCAAGGTCCTAATATATATTTTTGTATTATTATAATTACAATATATACCAAAGTATGTTCTTAGATTCAACAATCAATGCAATAGTTTCAATGCTAATCGAGACCATTCTCAACGAGTTTTTTTTTTGTATTGTATTTTCCTGTTTTTTTTTCCTTTGTTTATATAAAACAATTGATTCTTTTCGAAGAAATTACTGTAAGTAATCAATTTGTATTGTAAAAAATATATTTCGGTTAAAAAATAATCGATATACACAGTCTGTCCCATTTCCGATGAGACTGGTCGAAATTAACAGCCGATTGCAACGGGACGAATCACTCAGTAGTGTAACAAGGAATGTACCCCTACCTTAGCAATTGAATAAAGATGAATATGTAGGCATATTCGCAACCTTCGAGACCCCCGGCTGAAGTAGCACCGCAGCATGAGGCGACACCATTAAAGAATGCGGTAGGAACTGAAGTTACGCTAGGGATGATCATTGTTTCCCTGTGGGTCGGGGACTAGAATACGCCCACAGTAATCCCTGCTTGTCGTAAGAGGCGACTAAAAGGGACAGGCGAGATCGCGGGCTGTGGCACCCGCGGTCAGGTGGGGAGGTATTCACTCCCCACCGGAGAT
>NW_026534347.1:11118424-11133078 GCF_026225885.1 Hylaeus anthracinus | reverse complement strand
CACTACCCCCTCCTTATGAGGGGGCGTGCGTAAACGCATTTCCTCACGTAAAAAAAAAAAAAAAAGGACGACCATTGACCTCATCGGGCAGTTGTGACTAGTATCAAGGCAGAATCTGGCCCTATCATGTCCAATGCCTGACCTCCCGTTGACGACGATCGTCGACAAAGGGAAGATCGACATGAAAGACGAAGCCATGATAAGGAACGATTTTCGAGTGTGGTATGATTTGCCTAATGATAGACGTTACATTCCGTTAGCCCACGACGAAAATATTCGATTTTCCACTATTAATGAGTACATACACGGCGTTGTTCAGGATAGTAAAAACGACATCAGACGCGCACGGACTCTGCTATACGAGCCGAAAAGGGTGGACATTGCGAACGAGCTGTGCTATGACCCTGAAGTGCTCGGGATACCTTACGCTGAAGTATGTAAACATGGGATAGTGGATGACAACTCGCGGGCTATCATCCGCAATCTCTGTAAACCAATAAACGTTGGAAACGCGTCGCCCTCGCACGAGATCCTGAACTGCTTTGAATATCAGCCGCGGGCGCAAACCCGTGCCAATCTACTGACCAATGTTGATATGCAACAGTATCTTGGCAGACTGGAAGATATGGTATCGACTGTAGCCGCTGTGAGAATGAAGTTACAGACCAGATTGCGGACCATAAGTCAGTGGGACTTCCTCTATCCCGTATGTAAATACAACGAGGTTCCTTTCCCGCTGGACGGCTTTAATGTTAGTTCGCACATGCGAAACGAACTTATCACGGAATTGACAGGTTTCAATATCCAACTGAATTTCAAATCAGCCAGCTCCTTCGCTAAACTCTCAAACATCTCTAACAACCGACCTAGTTATTTTACAGATTTAATCGGACTCTTGTATTCCGATTCAATGGGTTCAGAGATAGCGGCCTATGTCTCAAGCTACATCACGTCGGGGTCACCAAATTATGTAGGGATTCTCCATAAAAGAATAACGAACACGAACACAAAACCGAACTTTATCAACAAGATGATTTATTTGAACAAAAACGATAAATTAAGATTAACAATTTGAATTCAAGTTGCTGATTGAAAATACGTCTGTACTGAATGGCGGTTGTTAAGATCCCCTAGAATTCATCCCTTAAAATTAGAGTTTAATCAGATAAAAGGATCACGTGGCGCATTTGAGTTGAAAATGTTTAAATTGTTGTAAGTTATGGTAACCGTACATACCGCGGATTTTATATCATCATTTGTTATAATATAATACCTTAAATTGCGAGATCAATTATAAAATTGTAGATAATGGCGCATTCGCAAATTTTATTCCAACAACCCTTCCTTCGAATAAACATGTTTCAACTTAACCGAGTATACCGCAAACTTGCTCGTGTCCGGAATTAATACGGTGTAATTGTAAACGGTTATTTTGCAAATTTTTATGTAGTTCGTCATAATGGAGTTGAAACTTCCACTTATGTCGTTACCGTAATACGTAAACGTGATCGTTTGACAAGAACTTGATCCGATTATGTAGTTATAATAGGATTTTGACCATGGTTTACTACTTTCCATATTTTCTCATAGAATCTTTTGAATTTAATAAGCGTTCAAGTTTCTACGATATAGAAGAGTAAAAGAATAGCACTAGCGAGTCGAAAAGTACTCTACAAAGTTGTTGCATCATTCACCAAGGCGTTCGAATACATGGCGAAAGGTAGTACATATTCTTGTATTCGAATTTTTCCAAGCAACATTTTCAACACTCGATAAAAACGTTCTTATAACCGTCCCAATGATCCTGCCAGAAACTGTAGCAATTTCGTAACAGTTCTTCTGCGTCATATACGCGTCTATCCAAAGGCTTTGCATTCTTTAATAGTTTCGTTGTCCCTTTGTGTATACGCCTACTCGGATCTCGTGCGACGAATAATTCTTCACGCTGATTCTTCTGATAGTCGACGATGGAATAGAATTTTCTTCCAGGGACACAGGTTCAAAACTAATATCTGGAATACACGATGACTAAACATTCTTTCTCTGTGACGAGACAATTTTTGTGACAACGTAGCGAGTACTTGATAACCATAGCAATTAGCGGATCCTGTCTTATTTTAGGTAGCCACATCGTAAACGTCAGTCCTACGATAAATGATTTTTCGTAAATCGGATATCCGAAGGCTGGATTCCTTGCAAAGAGATCGTCTTGCATCTTCGAAGTTTCCGCGTTGTTTTCAGTTTAGGTGAAGCGAATCTTCGTACTTATATGTACAGTTCTGGAACGGTTTTGTCAGTTTTAACTATGTAGACAATAATCAACCATGTTAAAACATTGATAAATTTCCTGTTCTTTGGTACTGGAAATGCAGAGAGTACTCTGAACTTTGCACCAGGTGGAGTTCCTCCATTAGCATTATAATTAGCATTATAATACATGACAACTGGTATAATGTGTGTGATAACAGCAGTAATCCTTATAGCAATAAGAACTGGTTTAGTGCAAGATGGTCAGCTTCCTTGGAATTCGTTGGGCGCTGCCATGACCGTCGCTATGGAGACGATGACTTTAAACATTAGCTGATATAATAAAATGCAGTTATGCCAACTATTGTTGAAAGTTATATAGGCAACCTTATAGTCTCCTAAATTAAGGAACATGGTTGACAAATTGAACTTAGTCATTGGAATAAATGGAGACTTGTTATACCTGTATCTCACACCAATTATAAAGACATATCTTCCATGGAATGGGTGTTGCCTGAGAACATAATTGAGTTGCCTGTGTGGAACGAAGCGTTGGACCAATTGGAAGCAATTGATAAAGACATAGTCCTGAACATATAGTCTCCTAAATTACTCTTCGACTGCTGCTCATCTTGATCCTAGTTCCGAATAACCTGCAAGCTAGGCTCGTGGAGTTTCTTAATTGCGAAGACGAAGTAAGAATCATCTACCTTTTCAGAATGTAGTACACACAAATTTCCTACTAGATCGGTTCTTCTGCACATTCCCGACGAGAAACTCGCATCGGCTTTTATATTTATTCAGTCCATGTTTCCAATTTCAGGTTTCCAACTGCCTTGACTCGTATGCAAAAACAGGGAACCTGTCGGAGATAGGAGACTGTACGTTGCTGTTGAACGTGGGAGTCCTTTTTGTCAACGATGCAAATCGTCCGTTCAATTGCTTCGGACTGTTATGCTGGACTGCGACCAGTCTTCTATTTACAATGACTCAGCCGCCTTTTCGTCAATCCGTCCAAAACATATTACTCATCGATTCCATACTTTCTAGTTCATAGTTCGCACTCCAGAACCTTCCACATCATCCATAGTTAGATAGTTACTCAGAGCTAAGCCCACTTACTACCAGAATTCTAAAGATATATATAGGGCTCAACGAGCAAAGCACGGGCAGTTGATGACTTGACAAAGTGTTAATAATCTGTAACTCCGTCATTCTTGTGAAGTGTTTTGTAAGCGCCTGGAACTCCCAGAATAAATCTCTTTTTGCCAACAAGATCTTCAATATCTTCGAAAAAAGTCATGCTAGCCTAACCGCCCTGTCCTCGTCTCTCCTGCAATTCTTGTATCGCCGTCTCTGTCCCTGTCCCGGAGTATCCTACATTTTCCGCGACTGTTGCTGAAGTCAACTCAGAGTTTGGGTCTGGCCCCTGCGCTTGCATATTTTGAAGATAGCATTCATTCAAATGATATGTTTTCCGTCTTCGAGATGTCCTGATGTCCTGATGTCCTGATGTACATATTCAATATACAGGGTGTCCCAAAAACGTTGTAACACCTTGAAAGGGGTGGTTCGGGAGGTGATTTGAAACAACTTTTTCCTTAGCGAAAATGTTGTCCGAGGCTTCGTTGAGGAGATATTAACGGAAAACACTGACCAATCAGCGAGCGCGTATACCGCTGGAGCGGCCGCGGGAGCGAAGGCTACGAGCTAAGCGGCCGCGGCAATGTCCTTCGATGCACGTCGAGTCACTTGTTCGCGTACAAGGGCGGCTGCTTAGCACATAGCCTTCGCTCCCGCGGCCGCTCCAGCGGTATACGCGCTCGCTGATTGGTCAGTGTTTTCCGTTAATATCTCCTCAACGAAGCCTCGGACAACATTTTCGCTAAGGAAAAAGTTGTTTCAAATCACCTCCCGAACCACCCCTTTCAAGGTGTTACAACAATTTTCGGACACCCTGTATTTATATGCGGAGATCGTCCTCCGTACGTTCTGTGACGTCACGCAGCTCGCTGTAGACCGTAGCCCTCAAACTATGCGTTTTTTTACCATTTTGCCCTAACACTTTTTTACGTAGGATGGCGGAAGGAACCAATCTGTCTAAACGAAAATATACACTTCCATTTAAAAAAGTAGTCGTGTCCGGTATAGCTTGTTCCTCAGTTTGTGCCTTGTGGGGCCCTCAGGCTGCTACCCAGCGTGCCCGTACAATCGTATATTAACGACCCTGATCCTGCAAAGGACGGAACATCTTTGTGTCTTCGTCGTATGCGCAAACAGACTGCGCAGTCGTCTCCGCACATCCGTTTTTAGACGATTTCATTGGTCGACAGAACGACAAAATGATTTTAGGTATGATTCAATCAGGTTTACATAAAATTTGAAAACAAATCAGATGTGGAAATGAGATATTAATTATTTAAAACGCTTCTTTTCCCGAACTTTAAGTTGTACATGAAAATACACTTTGGCTTTGATAAATCAAAGAAAAGTTCATTAACAATCTGCTATTATTACTCGTAGGAGATGTTGAATAATATCAAATTCGCTGTCATTATACATATTTTTATTAAAAAATTATATTTCGAATATTATTTCATACAATTTCATATATCGTAGTCAATATTTAAAAAATGCTCTCTTTGAAAAATACTGTTACAAATTGTCAAGCATGTCAGAGGTTATCTGAGCAATCGCAGGAATGTATCATATTTCCTGTCCGTTTATTTTTCAAACATGGGATGATTCATCGCCAGTATCAGCTGCCATGGCCTCGCGATTTTCATAAGCCCAAAAGCCATGGAACTCTATCAAAATACTAACCATTGTGTCGCCCTGACCGCTGTAAAGTATGAATCACCGAATGTACGAATGATATCTTTCGTTTTTCCTCGGAAAAACTTCATTTTAAACTCGTAAAGGACAATAAAATTATTTACCAAGATAATAAATCTTGCAATGTAATTTTACAGGGATCTGCTGGTTTTACCATATCAAATATTTCGTCTTTAACATCTTCGAAAGTCACTGGTTCTTGACCATGCATCGTCATTTGTTCTTGTATAGCCTGAATGATATATAAAATGTTAAATTTGATTACAGAATCTATAATTTATATCAAATATTATGGATACACGTACTCTGAAAAAATAATTAAGACAAAAAGTATCTAGATAACCGCGATTATTAATATCAAGAATTCTAAATAAATAGTGTAGGCTTTGCGGTTCGTGACGATTTTCTAATGCTAAAACAAAATCAAGATATGTTTTGTAATCCATTTCTCCCTCATAAGTTAAACATTCTTGAAATACCCTCTCGAGAAATACCCCAGTTAAGGTTCCTGTGCCATATCTATAAAAAATAGATTTATAAAATTAGTGTACTAATTATACAAACTCTGTTATTAAGAACTTACCCCGCAAGTTCTTCTTTATTAAGCATCCCATTATGATCTCTATCAAGATTAAGATACTGTCCATAAACTTTAAGAGCAGATGGGGCTGAAAACCAATTTGCTTCTTGCAAGTCTTTAGGTAAATCTTCATCCCTTAATTCTAAGAGATCGTCAAGAAAACTACATGCCAAAATATCTTGTATTCTAACTCTGCCAGTTCTGAGGGGATCAAGAAAAAATAGGAACTTCCTCACTGCTGTACAAACATAAAATGAATGAAAGGATTTCTCTAGCCCTTCCAGTTGTGGTAGAGTTGGTATTAATTCTAAAATATAGTTTTCTAAATCCTATAAAGAAACAACGTTATAACTTGAATATTTATATTTGAAACTGTAACTTATTTTGGTTTTAAAGTAATAAAACTTACGGATTCCCTAAGATATCCCTGACCTGTAACATCATACAAAGAAAGACCAATTCTTGTTTGATGCAACCAGACTTTTCTCATAACATAATTAAATAATGCCATTATACTGATTCTACCATGAGGATCGCCTTGTTGCAATTTAGCGAATACAACTGCAGTAAAATATGGACTGCATTTTGCACCTGCTAATTTACCTACTTTCTTGAAATCTTCGTAATTAATCAGCTGTTCATCACCTGATAAAGGTGGACTATGATGTTTATCTAATAATACCCATAATGCTTTAAGTTCATTATTGTCTAGTAGTTGTCGGGATCTTCTTTGCAAAAATAATGCTCTTGTTTCTTCACGTAATTTTTGTGGTAAAATCTCATCTTCTTTTGGTAACTAAAATGGAAAGCTAGATTTATTAATAATATTATAAAGTAATAATTTTGGAAAATTTCCCATAGATTTAGTTTGTGTACATTACCTTGAAATAAAATTTGGGAATCACTTTGTAAGTTAAATCCTTATCTTTAGCTTTGGCGCCCTTCCATTGTTCATATATTTTTTGAAAATATTGGTCTTCTTTTTCTTCATTTTCTTCTAGTTTTTCTTCTGCTATGAAAACACCACATTACGCGTACGATAATAATAAATTGTATTACGAAACATACGTTATTTGATCAGTGATCGATACTTTAAGATAATGCTTACATTTATTTATTACAGCACATTTTTCAAGTATCGTTTCTAACTCCATTTACGTTCAGTTTTGAATTACTTGTAACTAAGGTTAAATATAGTCACAATACAAACACAAACGCGCTTTATAACGATCCAGCTGATTTTTTCTCCAAACTATAGCGTAAAAGTATAATACAGAGTATGTATATTGCATCACATAAAACGAATTTGCAAGTAAGTTTATTTATTTAGAAAATTAAGTACATATAAATATTACACGATATGATAACCAACATATTATGATTCAGGTGATTTTACTGTCCTTGTATTTATACAAATATTTAATAAACACAATGAATTACAAGCAATAAAATTTATAAATTCCAATGTATTGATTAATTAAATTTCATCAGATTCAGGATGTTTTAACTCGAAATTTTGAACAATCATTTTATCATTAATTGAGTCTGTGTACAAGGGATTTCCTCTGAATGTTAATTCTTCTAAATTTTTCAGTAATGATAAGTACTGTACTTCATTTTCATTCTGAAAAATAACATTATTATTTATTACGTTTGTTACAATCTTAATTTTGTTGTTTTACTTACCGATAAACAATTGTTGGCAGCATAAAGTTTTTCCAATTTATGCAATGTTATTGTAAATTCCAAAGACTTTATTTTATTGTTTTCAAGAGATAAAACCTTTAGGTTATTATTTTCAATAAAATCTTCTTTGTTCAGTATCTCAATTTCATTGTAATCCAAAAATAAAGATTCTAACATGGAGCAATGATTTATTCCTAAATAATTTAACAGGTTAAGTTCTAATAACAATTACAACGTACTATATTATCTATTCACATAAAATATTACCATCGATATCTTGCAGATAATTATTATTTAGAAATAGATGTTTGATAACTGGTAGTTTTTTACTAATATTCATCAATGACTTAATGTAATTGTGATCTAAAAATAAAGTATACAATTTGGAAAATGTACAATCATTTTTTTCAGAACCATTTCCATCTAATGTTTCAAGACAATTGTAACTTAAGCACAATGTATGTAGATACGGAAAAGAATAAAGACCCCATAAATAAGTTATCTGGTTTCTGCTCAAGTCCAAACTTTCTAATTGTGGTAAAAGTTCACCAGAAAGATCAACCTAGAATTAATTTCCATGTACTTTGTTTCTTACACTTTGAAAATTAATGCATAACATACCTTTGACAAACAACAGTCGGTTATACTCAACTGTGTAATATTTGTTAATCTATCTGTTTTATACAGTGTATTTAATACATATTTGTCTAATTTATTTCCAAATACATACTTTGCTTCAGTAATTTCTGAATCTTGTACATATGCTCCAGAAATATACTACTAATAAAATCATATTATTTATAGAATTTATAAAAAACATACCCAAAGAAACTTAAAGTAAATGATTTTCCTTACTTTGATATTATGTAGATGAAATATAATAAATTTTTTATATAATGCATCTGTAATTATTGGATTATTGGAAAGATCTATAACATGCAACATTTGCCAAGTCTTAACATTATCTATTTGTGTTAAGTTTTTTATTTTATTACTTCCACAATAAAACTCCTGTAGTGTATGAAATGACCCCATTGATTCTAAACTTGTTATTAAATTATTTGTCAAATCCAGATACTTTAATGATGGAAGATTTTCTTGATTGAAATCATCCAAAACTGAAATAAAATTACTTCCAAGATTTAGTTTGATTAGATGTTTCAAAGGTTTTATAATAGGAAATATAGTCAATGGACAACATGCAGCACAAAGCTCTTGAACTTTTAATGCATTTTTTAAAACATCTAATACCAGAAATAAATTTTGAGATATGTGAATATATTTTGCATGCTCTATCTGTTTCTCTTTTATTAATGCTGTCTTTTTGCCACTTTTCTCTGTGTTTTGTTTCAAATAAATTAATTTATTGCGTTTTTTTAGATGACACATATTAAATGCACATGGGAAATAATTTTCAGATAAATTATGACTTTCGCATGCACAGTTGTTAATAGACTGTAAATTTGGCAAATAAATACGCATTACATATTCTACAAATTGTGGATCAGTAACATCTTTGAATGGATTGTTATGCATTTTTAATTTATATATATTAGGTGTGAATGTTGTAAAAGTTTTGATACTTGAAAGACAGTTTGTTAAACAATTCCATGATACATCTAGTTCTTCCAATGTATAGAGAACTCCATGAACATGTATTGATTGTATATTGTTAGAACTAATATTTAATATTTTCACACTCTTCACGATGTTTGAGTTTGGAAATTCTTCAAAACAATTGAAGGAAATATCAAATTCTTTTAAATTAGGTAACTCCAAATCTATATCAATTGAATTTATGTTGTGTCCAGAAATGCATATTTTCACGAGATTATACAGTTCCATCTTTTCATTGATGCTGATATATTGCATAATGTTAGAGGCAGATAAACAAACGCATGAAGTGTTATTTACCATACATGGAGTAGTATGGTTTCTATAAGTATCCTCCTATGAATAAATGTACAAGACTTCTATAAATAAGTTATCCAATAAAATACAAAATTCAGATGATGATAAGAAAAATTATTACATTTGTTAATTTGTCTAGCAGATATTCATACTCTATTACAAACATGGGATTTCTAATGTTTGTATGCAATAACATGGATTTCTCACAAATTTGGTTCGAATTAGTTAAGTGATTTGAATGTTTTTTATGTAAGAAGTCATTAATACTCTCTGACCTATGCAAAAATATATCTTTTTATATGGAAAATATTAAAACCAGTGATATTATTATTACATGTCAGTAGAGCTGAAAGCAAATGTTTGTACAAGTATACAAACACGTCGTCTCTCGCAAACATTAAGTAGATTTAATATATTTCCATTTTCCTTCATCACAAATAATTTATTTAACCAATCGGCATCTGCTACTGCCAAACAATTAGTTACCATTAGCTTTTCCTACAAATTAAACGGTCTTTTCTAATATATGTGTAATAAATCAATCATTTTAAAAAAAACCATATAAATACTTTATTAAATAAGATGGTTTTGAAAAAGTTGAAAGGCCAGTTTTGAATATCTGTTACTCTAGGTGATGTTACAATTTTTAAAATTGTATTGCATTCGTCTGATTCCGTACTTTCCGAAAAATCGTCTTTACAAATGTTCAAACAATTAATTTCATTGTTGCTTACTTTTGTCACTTTATGTAACCTTAAACCAGTTATGCCTAGATCTCTGTAAACCAAAAACATTTACAAGAATCATTTAAACATTTCGCTTAATCAATTTAAAAATATATTACACATACTGTTTTATAACTGAACACAATGATTCCTCTAAAAATTGTTTACAAAGTTGAATAACTGTATTTTCAGGAATTGCACTATATTCAACGAAATTAATATTTCCACAATAATTCATATCAAATGTTAATTGCTGTTGTACAATCTAATAAACAAATAATGTTTGTAAATATTCGATACATTATAATAAATATAAACGAATAAAAATGATTGTACTTTAGATTGTGTTATTGCGATTTGTTTTCTTTCTATAAATTGTTTTTTATTTAATTCCATTTCTGATATTATACTTTGCAACTTATTGTGTGTTTCATTCTTTAAACAATGCTGGTTCTTCTATGTTATAAATAAAACGTAAGTAATTGAGAACAATATCGAACTACACATCAAAGTTAATTATATTAAATCAATTATATACATTTGTCACTTTAATTGCATAAAGCTGGCTTTTAAAATAAAGCATTATTTTCACGTATTCCTCGTAGTTATTTTTCAATAACTTTAAATGTTCGTTTAATTTCTTATGAAATAATATATTATGATAAGTTATTTGATTCCTAAAAATAAAAATGTATTCTTACATTTTTACTAAAGTATGTTATGCATGGATAAAAAGTAATACTAATACTTGAAAAATTGATTGCTCCAGTGTCTTTCTTTTTCACATATAAAATAATGATCTAGCTTCTTAATATGTGAAAGGTAATGAATAACATATGCACGATAATTGCAAAGAGATACCAGAGGACACTCTCCATATAATAGATCCGCAAATACTACCGAATCTAATTCTTTTACTTCTGATAAGTTTTTGATGTCCTTGTAAATAAAAACAGATATCAGTAAGCAAGGTAATTTGAATATAAATATGATTTATCTAAACATTTACCCTTATGAAACTTAAATGATTTCCTGCCAAATTTAAATAACGAATCTTTAATTTTCTCAGAGATTTATTACTTATCCTTTTCAATTTGTTATCAGCTAAATTTAGCTCTTCTAATGACGTCAATTTATTGAGATTCTATGTAAACGAAACGACATATTTTAAAGAATCTATTTTAATTGTTTTGTAAATTAAATTTTAAAATAACAATTTGCATACCTCAAGGTTATGTATATTGTTTCCTGATAAAGATAAAGTGGTCAGGCATAAACAATTACTTAAATTCGATATATGAGATATCTCGTTGGAGTATAAATAAAGTTTTTTCAGCGGACAATTTGATTTGAAAACCGGGATTTCCTACGTGAATCAAATACGGTAATTCACAAACTAAGTTTTATCTATTTTATTACCTTCAGGCCACATTCGACAATCCATAATTCTTGTATGTTAATTAATTCCGTAAGTGTATGAAAAGCACTTGTAATATTGCGTTGACCAATTATAACTAACGTACGAATATTTTGACTCGTGAGCAACAAATTCCCAAACGAAGCAACTTCGGAATGGAACAAATATAATTCACGTTTACTATTATTTTTCGTTTCTGTAAACAGAATTATTCAATGAAATTATTTTTAATTAATTCAGTATATCCTTATTACCTCTGTCATTTATAAAATCATCCATTGTCAAGTTTACATTTGACTCCGGTTGTTTCGTCTAATTGCAATTGTTTCGAGTGTCACCTTTTTTTTTATTTGAATACATTCCATGTTTCTTCTCTCTTACAAAAATATACATCATTTAATTATAGTAAATAATAAATAAATAATAAGGCAATTAATATATTAATGTTTAAGCATATATGTATATGTAGACAATTTAGACAAATAATTTTCAATGTGAACGATCTCGACGTATAGTTCGAAATAGTTCGCGCGTTTTTGCAACAAGTGACGCTACGTTCGAGGTGCAAAGTGAATGCGTAATTGTAATCGTTTTTGCGGTATAATATAACTATTATTGTGTTGTTTGTGTTTCATTCCGTTTTCGGGAACTATTTATTCGTGTTGTGTGTGAAGGATCAGTTGGAGATTCGTGAAAAAATCGAGGAAAATGCCCAAGAGAAATGCTGATTCGGTAAGTACAATTTGTTCTACTGATGTACGTTATGATTTCATTTTTTATTCAATATTCATATCATGTAATTGCTACACAATTCTCATAAATGTCAGTATAGACAAAAGTGATTATGAAAATCATATGAATATATACACAGAACATTTCGAATGTTATACGCTACGTAAATATTACAAAATGCGTCTTCTATATTAATTACAATATGCAATGATCGTTTAGTGGAATAGCGTTTAATTGATCTAGGAACTAAAATTTAAGTATAATACACAAAACAATGCCAGTTTTTCTATCCTTACGCATCGTACAGTCGTAATTTGCGATGTAGTTGTGAATATAGTGTAAAACTTAGGCATTCGACTGTAACGCGTTTTAAAGACATTAAATATAACAAAAAAAGTGAATAATGTAGTCAAAATGCCTAAGCAATACATTCCCCAAGTATCGCTAGTATCTTATGTTTGATAGATCAACAGTAATACTTATATACATTATCACTGTAATTGTTTAGTATAATACCTCAAAGCCATTGGATCATAAGCATTATTTTCCTTTAAACATATAAATAATAATGAGTCAGTAGGAACTTGTAATTCGATTGCAATATTATACGTATGATAATACTGTTCAAACAAATGAAAGTGTTAATAAATGTGAACTTATTCATACCATTTTACATGTAACATTAAAGAAGACTATCGTTGGAAATCTTATTTATGAATCACTAGCTCCGAGGTTTTTATCATTACAGAAAAGAATGATCTATTAAAAAAAATTCTTATGATTTTATATATTTCATGTTACTATAGTCAAGCATTTAATGTGATGATATACTTTTAAAATCCCATCGTTTATGATCTTTAATTTTAGAGTTCATATCGAAAATTGTATCTAAGTTGTATGAATGTACAAAAAAATTTGAGGTCCTGTAACTAAGCCTCCGTTAACAGTTTATTTATTATGTATTTAAAAAAGTTCTTTAATTACATTTACTTTTACCACCTTGTACAAAGTTTGGTCAAAGATTTGACTTGTGCAAAAATTTCTTTTATTTTACCATCTACGCAATGTGGACTAAATGTTACAGAGCACCTAGTTTCAAAATAATATCTTCAAATTTTTATAACAAAATCACACAAACAATTAATAATTATGCAAGCAAGGGAAGTTTGTTCTTTATGCACGTTTGTTTGCTTTAATCTGATTTGAAAAATCAGTTTCCATGTCTTTAGGCCCATATACATTGTATGTTATTATTCCTTGTATAATTATACCAAGACTGTTTAAGTACTTAACGTATCTATCGAATTGTAATAAATAATATTACAATGATTTTAAAAGAAAACTGAATCTGTGCAATTTACAAATGTTTCAAGTTCATCTACAAATAATCCTATTAATTTCATAGCCTTGTTAAAATTTATATCAAGATACTACATGACATCTGTGTGCTGATTCGACAATTCTTTTGATAGAAAGTACTGCTTTGGAAATGATTTAGATAGTGTCCAAAATCTAATATCATATTGATTATACTTCACACTAACACCCAGATATATGCCCATCGTAAGTAACCCATGGAGCTACGATAACTTATTAGCGTTTCATTTGGTAGCAGTTTCTAAGCTTCGTGAAGTTGGCACCCCCAAATGCAAATTTGAATAAAAATCAAATTGCATTCGTTTGTCCACGATTTGTCCACGTTTGTCCAACCACAATTTTCATTTGCCCACCCTTCAGAAAGAAGTTTCACCCCAAATAAGCCATTTGAGGTTAACGCACCTATATAGACCTTTGTTTAAGGGTTTTCTTAGCAAATGTCTCTCCACATTTTGTCCACTAATGTTTTTCGTTTGTCCAACAAGTATTTTCGTTTGTCCACCCCTCAGAAAAAAGATACACTTCCATTAAGGAGAAGTTGCCAGCGATACGCCCGGTTGCGGGTCATTTGTCCTTGTTTTGTCAATTTTGTAGCTAATTATTTACGTCTGCGCAGAACCACTAAAGTTATTTGTAATTTCTTTTGTTTTTTAAATTAATATTATTGACATATTACATAAAAACGGGGAAAGAGAAATAATTAAAATATAAATAGAATGTTGCAATAGGCATTGCACAAACAATTTCTGCATTTTAACTATTAATTTGCATCTAACGGTGTATACCACATACATATTCACCTTAATAACACTGTCCAACACGATTCTTTTTCCGGGATATCCACTAGGTGATTCTTATAGGGTTCCTCGTCTTAAATACGAATCTGAAAGTAAAATTGCTCCATCACCCTTAGTTTTCGAGAAATTCGAGATTTTGTAAAAACGGTCGATTTTTAGAGAAAACGTAGTACTACTTGAAAACTACGAACGCTAGAAAGTTCTATTTAGTCCTAAAAGGTAGAGGAGTGTTTTCTGAATATGAAGACGTATTCCTTTAGAATTATCTGCTCCTTTGAATGCCTGTAAATGAATTTACACTATGTTATCGGATTCTCCAAACATTTCTGAAGAGAAAACCACCCGCG
>NW_026534347.1:11001632-11053424 GCF_026225885.1 Hylaeus anthracinus | reverse complement strand
AAGAAGTTAAGAAACTACAATTTCCCACAAAAGTTTTTAGGGAAATTAATCGGTGTACGAATACATTATACACCCACTGTATCTCTACTTCTATCTCAATAATTATTTTCCAGAGCTTGGGAAGCCATGTATTCTAATTCAAATCTAATTCACTCGAGTTTTAACACCAACTAGTGAGATCCAGCGATAACAGAACGCTATTTCTCGTCAGAAATCGCTGTGAAAAGAAAATCCAGCGCGTCTGGCGAAGGCCCGTCGCAGAAACGTACGAAGAATTCTGCGGGAAGTTTGTCCGCGTCCAGCAGCGAGAAGCTGACCGATTCGCAAACGGAAGAGCTGCTTCAGAGGATCATCGCAGTGACGGAAACGTGGCCGTGCCACGATCTAGAAACCCTCTACGCTTCCCTCGAGTTAACTTTGGAAAGGAACGGGGAAGATCTGTGCACTGCGGTGGAGGAATGCCTGGAACACTTCATGGAAATTAGGAAAGTCAAAGTGCACGTGAAGAAAGAGGAGGATTAATGTTTCGCGTACTTCATTCTAGCAAACATGATACCTGGTAGTTTGTATCGAGCTCATGTTAAAGTTTCAGTTATTTTATCTTGGAACAATCTTTTATTTATTGCAGGAAATCTGTTAATAAAGCATATACAGGGTGGTCCACCTAAGTAAGGCCGCCTAAATATCACCTCTAATTGTGGGGGTACAAAAAATATTTTGTATGCTATTTGAATGGTTTAAAAAAACCATTCTATTGCAAAAGATTTCTTTTTTTCTAGGGTAATTTTTTTTCGGAGTTTACAAGGTTGTCGATGTTTTTTTCCGTATAAATGTATAATTTTTTTTATCGCATCTTGTAGCTGATGTAAAAATACGTTCAGATATGTACATTACATGACCTTGAAATGACCTTTGAGTTCAAAAATTGAATGGAAACGAAAAATTGTTGTCTACAACATTCTCTCAAAAAACGATTCACCGTTTTCATATTGCTGTAAACCCCACTGACAAAAATTCAGGCGATTTTCAAAATCACGTCCATGAAGATCCTGATGGAGAGACACATGATACGGATGAAATTTTTGTTCACGAAGTATTCGTATTATGCTTGGTTTGGAAATATTAGTTACCCGTTCTAATCGTCGTGTACTAACATGCGGATTTTCGGCAACTTTTTCCATAATAAATCTCGTATTTAATTGATTTGTAACATTATGGGTTCGCGTACGCTTTTTCGTATTGACACTACCACTTTCAAAAAAATGCTTGACCACCTTTCCATATGTACTACGCGATGGACAGTTGCGTTCAGGAAATTTCGCTCGTTACAATCGAACAGCTTGCCTTAAACACTGATCACTTTTACTATAAATCAGAATCATATCAATTTTCTCTTGCTTTGAATAACTCATTGCGAAAGATAATATCCATAAACTGACGAAATGTTTAAAAATGATCAGATTTCTGCGGTGTCAGAAGTCATTCGTAGTGTAAACGTGTTTATTTACTCTTACAGATTTCCGAACGACGTTTTCGTCTGTAAAGTCTCGACAGACAACAATTTTTCGTTTCCATTTAATTTTTGAACTCAAAGGTCATTTCAAGGTCATGTAATATACATATCCGAACGTATTTTTACATCAGCTATACAATGCGATAAAAAAAAATTACACATTTATACGGAAAAAAACATCGATAACCTTATAAACTCCGAAAAAAATTACCCTAAAAAAAAGAAATCTTTTGCAATAGAATGGTTTTTTCAAACCATTCAAATAGCATACAAAATATTTTTTGTACCCCCACAATTAGAGGTGATATTTAGGTGGCCTTACTTAGGTGGACCACCCTGTATATGGACAATATTACAGACAAATGTTTGGTGTAATTAAGCACCAAAGTATTTATTTCGATCATATTAACCTTGTCTCTTTACTGAATTGTTTAAAAAACATTACTGAATTTGATGTGCACTATTGCTTTAATCAGTGAACCATATATACGGATAAGAAATTATTCTGTCTCAGGACAAAGCTCTGTTCGAGATAAAGTAGCATAAACTTGCGTATCTAACTCAATAATTCCATAGCTCCGAGCAACGTATCCTTCAGCTCACTGGTCTGTAATTTTCAGTTACGTGACACCGTAAACCAGGCTCCTAACCAATGCTTGTTAAAATCCGGCTGGCTACGATCAATCAGACACGATGGAAGGACACACAAGTCTTGTGTTTTGTTAATAATGTGTCATTCCGGTTGTGCGCATTTTTAAAATATTTCGTGGATGTATGAGTGAGCGTTGCATAATGTAATTACGTGTAATTTGTACGTGTCAACGTCGTCCACTTTTATAAATACTCGTTAGAGGGATCAAATTATTTTTAATGAATACTAAAATATGAGTTGTAAGAACAATCAATGAGTTTTTATATTCCTGAAGATTAATGTCCAAAGAATACATTCTCAGTAATGTAATAAGAGTTTATAATAATAATATTTAAAAACGGTCATTAGAGGAATGATAGGCTTAGTGTTAAATTAAAATTCAATAAACTAGAAAAATTGCCCTTGCACGGTAAAAGTGTTAACGTGCGCGATACCAACTTTCATTGGACAAATACGGGTGGATAATCGAGTGGAAACACTATACTGAGATATCGAAACTTCCTGAACGTGACCGAGGCGAATTTAATCATTTCGGTTTTTACGTTGACAATGAAACATGGTACATAGACTTGAGCGCGGTCGTCAGTCCTGTTGCGCAACAAAGAAAGTGTTCCAAGATCATGCGGTTTTAACACAGTGTTACTTTCTCCGCGGTAATAATTCTCCTCACAAAGGAAAATGTAATCGATCGACGAAAATCTCGTTGCTCCCATATCGTCTCTAATTGTTGCTTTCTCAACGAAGGTTGAAGTATAATCATCGGTAATTATTGCGTTCCCAGGCCTCGATGCGTCATTACAACCACTACGAGGGGTGTAAAAAATGAATTGCGCGTTTGAATTAAGTCGACGAGGGCGCGAGGCCGAGAAGAGGGCACCGCGTTTCACCGACCTGTTATCTTTTCTGATTGAAGAAAATGTATAAAGAATTCATTAAAAACATACGGTGCGAGTCACCGCGTCCTGCAGACGTTACTTTAATGAATGGCTTGCAGCAATCGCACAATCATTATCGATCGGTGCGTTGTACTCTTCTAATTAACTTTGCATCGTCCAATGAAAATTACCACTTTACGTTATATTGATTTCACTTGCAACTAGAGCCGCGGCACGACATATATAATTTGTTCATGTTTCGCGATACTCGGGTGACGTCAGTGATTCGTTAAGGGGAAAAAAGGGATTCGGCGTTGGGAATTGATTACAAATTTTCTAAGGTTTCTTTAGGTAGCGGAGCAACATTAAAACATTTTTTTTATAAATTCATCTTCCCTTCGAGAATCTTCTCCACTATACTTTTATTCATTCTTAAGTATCAGGTTGTCCCAAAACTTTACTGTTACAACATGAATATCTATGAAATTAGATTGTCTATTTATATAAACACGACCACATAAAATAATTCAGTTCAACTCGCGAAAGAAACTTTCGGAACAACCTAATAGAACTCAATCTTTTTATAAATTCTCCTTAGCGTTCACATTTGTTATTTTACTGTCGAACCTACACAATTTTATTTATATTCCAGTGCCCATAAGAGGGTTTGGGCGAAGAATCGATAGGTATAATAAGACGTATAGTAAAAAATCAATAAGAGAGGAACGTGTCTACCTTTTCATGGTACTATTCGAATAAACGTACCCCAAATATTAGTGTTATCGAAAAGAATTAAAGGTCAAGTCGAATGGCGACATGTCCACGCGTTGCACAATGGGACAACACTGTATAAATGTTGGACATTAAGGCAAAAAATAAGCATACAAATGTTAAAACCTAAATACATTTTAATGAATCTTTAAACCTTTGACAATTATGTTTCATAGTATTATTACGTTTTGCTTCACTATTCACCTCATGAGATCTGAAATTAGTTACGTTAATCTATTTATCTTTTCTTTAATTTACATTGTAATTCTTGTATTATATGACTTTACCAAAAGAATGTGTGCAATAACCAATTTCTGGGATTGTAATAATTCTAAAATAAACAGAAAGATGATTTAAATGTACAACAGAACTTTGTTACATTTGATTGTAGAAGTTATAAATGTTTTATTGAATTATATTGGGTTGTCCGGAAAGTTCATGCCTATTTTCAAGAAAAATTCCAAGGCATATTTGAATTTTGATGTATATTTATTGAATTATATGTGTACCATTTTGTTCCACAACCTTTCCACCCGTTAAGGAATGTACACATTTTATTTGTTTTTTTTCATCCATTTTGATATATACAGACCTGTACCGCCTACTAACAATCGGGATAGACTTTCCAGACAGCCCAATAAAAATCGCCTAAATTCGCCCAGACAAAACTTTGCACCATTTGTTTTTAGGAAGTATGTAGACTGTAGCCGTTCACGTACTTTTTGCTTTTAGTTGCTTCACTCTCAAAATTTAAGAAACATTTATAACCTCTATAATCAAATGTAACAAAGTTCTGTTGTACATTTAAATCATCTATCTGTTTATTTCAGAATTATTACAACCTCAACATTAGATACTGCACACATTCTTTTGGTAAAGTCATATAATACAAGAATTATAATGTAAATTAAAGAAAAGATAAATCAACGTGACTAATTTCAGATGCCATGAGGTAAATACTGTAAATAGCGAAGCAAAACGTAAAAGTACTGTGAAACATAATTGTCAAAGGTTTAAAGATTCATTAAAATGTATTTAGGTTTTAAAATTTGTATGCTTATTTTTTGCCCCAATGTCCAATATTTATACAGCGTCGTCCCACTGTGCGTCGCGGCTCTACTCGCGACATGGTAATTCACGATCAACCACAATTGTCTCTTCTCCCCGATGACGGAAGATGGAAAGCAAGATCGAATCTCCTTGAGGAGAGGCGGAGAGAGACCCAACGGTTCTCCAGGCTTATCAGTTCGTGCCGGGCAGCCGTGCAATGCGTTGCCTCGTCTTGCAGCTTAATTGTGCCACCAATTTTACGCGTGACATAGACACAGCACTTCACGGACTATATGTGCCAGCCGCTTAACTTCCGCTGATCGAACAGGAACCATCGGAAGCGGTGCTCTAGCCATCCCCCTCTCGAGGACTTCGGTACGTCACGTTTCGCCCCTGAGTTGAAGAAGCTTCTTCGACTGACAACCTCAAGCATGCGAAACTTTAACAAAATAATATTAGGTTGTCCCGAAAGTTTCTTTCGCGAGTTGCACTCAATTATTTTATATGGCAGTGTTTATACAATTAGACAATCTAATTTCATAGATATTCATGTTGTAGCAGTAATGCAGCAAAATGAATCGTGGACAATTCAGTAATGTAACATAAAACATAAACTATTGTGCATGTATTACTTGTTAATAAAGCGAAAGAAACTTTTGGGACAACCTGATACATTTGTTTATTTATCTGAAAGCATGCATCTTTAATTTGAAAAATCTGGAAAAATTCTGTAACATATTCCTCGTTTAAAACGTCTCCAATCATGTTCAAAATTGATCGTATAACAATATAATATAAAACCGCTACATACAAGGTTTAGAATTAGGGTATTAGGTTGCCCCGAAAGTTTCTTTCGCGAGTTGCACTCAATTATTTTATGTGGTCGTGTTTATATAAATAGACAATCTAATTTCATAGATATTCATGTTGTAACAGTAATACATCAAAATGAATCGTGGACAATTCAGTAATGTAACATAAAACATAAACTATTGTGCATGTATTACTTGTTAATAAAGCGAAAGAAACTTTTGGGACAACCTAATACTTTAATAGGACAGAAGTTGAACGATCGTGCAAAATAGACTCCCCTATAACGCGATGTCTCAGAAATTTTCGTCTTTACATTTAAAGATTGAGTGTTACATTGTTATTTTGTTCATTTTTGTTGACTTTTTCTACCTCGTAGTTGTTTTGTTTGTTTGTTACTGTTTAGATTTGAAAATATTAGGTTGTCCGGAAAGTTCGTGCCTATTTTTAAGAAGAATTCAAAAACACGTTTGAATTTTAATATATATTTATTAAATTACATAGGTGCCATTTTGTTCCATAACCTTTCCACCTCTTAAGGAATGTACATATATTATTTGTTTTCAGCCGTTCAGATATATTCAGACCTGTACCGCCTACTAAAAATCGGCATGGACTTTCCAGACAGCCCAATACGTGTTTACAATTATAAATGATATTTTAAAAGTCAGCTTAATGAGTTTGATGGAAAAAAAATGTATGAAGTTACAGAAAGGGATAGGGGGAAACTATGTAGGAAATAGGGATACATGCGTCATGAATTATATGTATACCTTTTAATCACTGGCCGGTTGCAGTGTTTCCATTTGATGCATATTTTTCCTTTGGCACGTTAAGTATCGTAGATGTAACGTTTCGAATACGTAACGTGCAACGTCTCCTTTAAATAATAAGTATTGTGGATTGGGTAAAAGTAATCTGATGAAAATCGAATATCAACGACAGCTTTTTCTTTTCGAGAACATTTATTACAAAAAACAATACGAAACTGAAAAAGTATAAATTCGAGCTGACTCTATGTGGCCGATATATCTATAAATAAATATAACTTGCAATAAATAATCACGATGTCCGCACGCGACACGTTGTATGTGTTTAAGTAGGAAATGCGTCGTTAGGAAACAAAAAAAAAGTAATTGCTTTGCGATATCACTAAATCGGTGCCCGACACAAAAACAATGCACTCGTGATAGCAATCGTTCGAAAACGCAATGCCATGTCGAACTTAATAATACTTCATTCCATATGCCCATTCGAGGGTGTTCTTCAGCCGTAGCGATACAAGTGAAATGTTTATAAAATATCCCCTCTTACATTTGTTTCTTAAAATTATATAGTTTCTCAAAGTTTCTCGCGATATGACTTACACCGATACGACTGTCCCTCGAACGTATCTTAAAGTAACAATAATACTTTTATCACCATGTAGCTTAACGCTGAAACTATTCTATCATAACACATTAAATTATTACGGAACAGAGACCCTTATCGTAAATTATCACATATTCACTTAAAGCACAGAATACCGATAAAATAAAATTAGTATCCGTTTTGGACCGCGCGAGAGATGTTTACGTCTCTGACTCGGGGAATTCCGGAAACGCGCTCACCGATGACACCGTTTAGTACGTCGACGTTCCTATTGAGTTGAGTCATAAGCAATTCCTATACAAATGTCTTTAAATACATAGATGACCGTATTCAGAGTTTCCAAATAATCCGTAGCCAGTCGTGAGTCACGACTCGTGACTTTTATGTTTACTGGGCCAGAAGCGGTTGTCCTAAAGTACAGGTCAGTACGAGCCTTCGAGATAAGGTAAACTAAGCAGGTTACAGGTACTCTGCGACAACGTTCTAAAAGTCGTAGCGCAACAAAATCTACGCCAAATGTTTAACACGCTGACTGCCAGAGAAATATTCTTGAAAATTTCTGCTAGAATTAAATATTATTCAGACTATTGGAAACGACATAATCAAACATCCGACGTGGTATTTATTTTTGTAACTTCATCGAAATACACGAATTTCGTTTAAATTCATTTCCTTTGAAGCTTAACTTTCAGAATTAATTTTGTTAGTTCTTCGGTGAAAAGCACTGTCACCCACATATGGGTGACGTGGCGATCAACGTGTTAAACAATTGGGAGATACCCAGCTAGGTGTGTTGACCTGATGTCGTTCAAAGAAGACAGTGGGCCGACTTTAAAATAAATAACCTTAAACTAAATAAATAACCTTAAAATAAATAACCTACAAAGTTAAAATTGTTCAAATTTGTCACAGTATTTAATTTCTTTTGGAATTAATATTTTTAGTTTCTTAATGAAGAGTCCTGTCAGCCGTTTATATCTGACGCGGCGATGAACGTGTTAATGGAACCCCAGAGCAAACCTTCATAGAAGGAAAACTCTTGGCGCGTGTGGCGATTCGGAATAATTCATTACGAGTTACCGCAGTACGATGTAACAGCTACCGGTAGTTATACGTTCAATAATGAATTATGAGAGAAATTACAAGATGAACGACTAGCACTCGTTAATCGTAGGTGTGTTGTACCTTTGCTCGATGTCAGGGCGCATCACAAAGCGCCATGTTAATGAACTTCTTTCTATAAAATTTTCGTTGAAAATTAATCAGTAATAGAAGTTGATCTCAACGTAATTGAAGAAACAAACATAACGGACCGACCTCGTTTCAGTATCAAACTCTGTTATAACATTTTTTTGCATATCACGAAGCGCCATGTTAATGAACTTCTTTCTATAAAATTTTCGTTGAAAATTAATTAGTAATAGAAGTTGATCTCAACGTAACTGAAGAAACAAACATAACTGGCCGACCTCGTTTCAGTGTCAAACTCTGTTATAGCATTTTGTATAGGCTTGTTGGCACAAGAAAATGTTAATTACTTATGACTCGTTATAAAACTATACTCGTCGATCACTCCAGGGCGCGTTGTTTCTAACCAGTGTCTATTCATCGTTGTCATTGACTAGATCTATAACGGTTGGTTTATCACTCCTATCATTTCCAGCATAGAGACTAACGGATTCTTGCATCGTTTCCGTATTGTTGTTAATCTCGTGTCCCTCGTTGCAGTAGGTGATACCGTAGTGTTCCAACATCTCCGAGGAAAGATTATTATTCTTGTTGCAATTAATCATGTTCTCCTTGACGCTGCCCGATATGCACAGAACGTCGTCGCGACTTTTCTCAGCATTGGCGAATGGTTTCTTTGAATTCGAATGGTACCCATCCCCCGTTGCGTTTGTGACAATATTATTCTTCGAATTCGGCTGATCTCTGCTTCGTTTCTTCGTTGGCGCGTCGTGTGTGATAGACTTGACATCCGTTTTCGCTACCCGTTTCCTCTTCTTCGTCAACTGCTCGTCCTTTTCTACCACCCAGTCCTGTCTTCTGATCATATCTGTGACTGCGCTATGGACCAGCAGTTCCTGTTCGAGACGATTAGGCGACTCGTGGTTGATCTCTTCCGCGGAGTCGCGTCCTCTGACGATTCGCAGGACCTCCTGCACCTCGTCGTCGGAGCTGTTTCTTTCGTTCACGTGTCTCGGATGTTGTTGTCGCGATGATCTTACATTTACGGTCGAAGTAATACTCTGTGGCGCGATTATTGGCACGATTATGGGGGGCATTATCACCTTTATCATCTTCACTATGTCCATTTGCTTCGTGGCAGTCGCAACATCCGTATGTCGTTCGTTTCCATTCATGTCCATTTGACACGACTGCGCGATAGTAGACCTACGAATGCCATCCACGTTGCAAGACATTAAAATGGGATTTAGATAAGATTCGTGCGCCGAATCGTCGCTTGTGTCGTCAAATACGATCGAATCAGTCGTATGCCTTTGATTACTATCGCGATTCGTATCTGAGATAGCATCTCGCGAGGACGGTTTACGTTGCTTGAATATACACGTGACATCCGGCTCAAACGTCACCACGTTCGACGGAATGTCACGAATAGCGCTGCTCTCGTCGCTCGTGATTGCGCATGATTTCGTCAGCCTGTCCAATATGGTAGTTCCCATTTGCGCTGTACTTTCCCCGCATTGGGTCTCCGTGCTTGCTACAATGTTACCAGTCAAATATCGATTCGTGTCGGTTACCACACGCATAGTCTGGCTACAACACTTGTAGGAACTATTATCGAATACGGGCTGATCGATATGAGGAACGTCACTTTCGTCGACATTTTCCTCCGCGACGAATTCGGTAGGAGCGAGATGGTCGGTAACATGAACGAGTTGGTCGGTTTGCGTCGCCGTGTCCACTCTGTTCGTCTTCAAATACTTGCGCTTCACGGACAACTTGGAGACGACTTCGTGCCCAATCTTCAGAGTCACGCGTAACTTCCTTTGCAGCTTCACAGGATCCTTGCTACCGGCGACAATCGGCAGCTCGCATGGATCCAATAATATTATGCAATCGTTGTCCTCGTCCGAACATAGAGTCTCGTTTGAGGCGATGATCCTCGCCTCGTGATACAAACCATGTCGTTTCACCATGTGCGAGTTCACGTCCGTAACACACTTGAAACACTTTCCACATATTTTACACGGCGCCCCCAGGATAACGACGCTACAGTCACGTAACTTTACCCCATCGGGAGTATTAAACCTTCCATTCGTATGGTTACCGTCGAACGTGCTATATTTACACTGAAATGTTTTCATTTGAAGTCCCATGCAGCGTAAGAATTCTTTTTTCCTGTTTATTCTCGAGGCACCGGCATCGTACGTCCGTGGAGGAGCAGTTTTAACCCATTTAGTTGACCTCAGCGTGTATCTGTTTGGTTCCTTAGTACTATGGTAGACTTTTTGCATACGTGGCGCCATCTCCTAATGCTTTTTGATCCCTGTAAATAAACATCGAAAATCTATCATTGTACCGATGTTCGTTTCTTCTGTTCTTCCTTTGTTTATATATACTATTTCGATTGTTTTCGATCGAAAATTTATTCTGTATTACTTAACTCTGTTACAATTGATTTGCGTATCGTTTACGAGTACTCTAAAAAATATGCAGTTTAAAGGAAACTCTTTTTAAATCAACATACATTTCTTCAAAATAAAGATTACCTCTTGCTCTTTTTTTATTTTATTGTAAGGTGTATGTAGTTTCGTATGAGAAAGAGAGAAAGAACATTTTTTATGAAAGTTTTGTTTTGTTTTTTTTTTTTTTTTTTTTTTTTTTTTTGAGAGGGAAAAATATTCACTTTTATATACCTAAGGAAATGGAAACAGTTACTTCAAACGAAAAACAAAAGTATATTTTTAGATAAAGTAACGTAAATGGAAAGCTGATGATACGTTAAGATAAAATTATTTATCCAGATTTCTATGCATTATTTGTAACAGAATTTAGCACCTCTCACATTTATATTTTTTCAAAAATAAATTTCAAACGATCAAACAAATATAATATTTCAAACCACCAAGGAAAAATAATCTTTAACAAAAAAAATTAAGTTACTTACAGTAATGATCCTTTGTGAATGTTCTACGTTCTCATTCCACGATGTTGACGAAAAACGATAAATACACTCAAAAACATTCAACGTTACAGATAAGCATTCAAAGCAACACGTGTTGCCAAACGCTTACTCATCTACACACACACACACGACTACAATACTAACTTAATGAGTGTACTTAAAACGAAGTTTCCTGATTGGTTTGAGTATTAAACCGTTATTTTGATCTGCAACGCAACGTAGTTCCGAGAGTAGTATTCGATAGACCCAAGAGGAAACGTGACCACACCAGGACGTTATGTGATGCGATAAGACCCAGAGGCTTAACCAATAAGAAGCGAGGTTGTTTATTCGGCCAATCCAAGACGTCGCTTTCTTGCACGTGACATACCCTCACTCTCTCGTTGCGATGCAACCTTCGTCCTGTGATGTGTGATTCATCCTTCCCTTTGAATAAAAAGCGAAGAGGCGCAGAGTTTTGTTGCTTTACTGTTTTAGACCAGTCTTCGTTAACATTTCAATTATTTAGTTAAGGGGGTATTGTCGTCTAGAAGTTTGTTTTTTCAGTAATTTTTAGGAATTAATTTTGCGAAAACTATCAAACCTACAGTACCAGGGTCTTTTATGCATAATAAAACACGTTTCAACTAACAACACAAATTTTTATGAAATACTTCATTGAAATCTATACAAGTTATGCGCTGTTATGCAGGTTGTGGCGTGAGACGGTCGTTCAATCGGGCGCACAGGCTGTGGCGGTGTTCTAGTCGTCTGAGACAGAAAAATAAATTTTCTTTTCAATCTATATGAATGTAGTTATCATCTGAACTAGAATTAAGTAAGTACTAAATTTTTTATCGGAATCGCAGCTGTTTGAAAATGAAGGTTTAATTTTCCCGGAAAATTGTCAACTAAAATATGAGAGCAGGGCTAAAATATTCAAGCTACAGGTATAATTCTAGTTCAGACCATAGGCGATGGTGCCCTCGAAATGTGTGTAAAACTAGAAGTCAGTCGGTCCAATAGTTTTTGAGAAAAACGTGCGGCCGACTTGAAAAATGTTGTTTCGAGAAAAACGCGTTTAAAGTTTGCTATACATTTAGCACTAACACTTGTGAACAGCCTTTAAGCCTCTGTAACTATGAGAGCTCTACGAATTTCAAATTAGTATTTTAGAGGCACTTTCTCAAAACCCCAAATGATAAGAAAATTCAAAAAAAAAAAAAATCGAATTTTTGAAGTTTCTAGACGATAATACCCCCTTATAACTATTACTGCAAAACTGTCTTCTTCATTATTATTACTTTTTAAAGTAAAGTGGGAAATATAGTGAAGATATATTCAATATTTCGCATAGAAAACTGTAGAAAACTGAAACAATAATTATGAATTTATATAGATGGATTACAAACAGGAAGGCGAATGAAATCAACGGGTTTATCGTTACAAGCTGGTTCAGCAAAATAGCTAGCATGACTTAATTTACTGAGAATGTGCCTGCCGTAGACTAAACAGTATACACATTTCGCCATGATCGCTTGATGAATGTCACAGCTGGAAGACAATAACATTTGAAGTCACAGTGACTAAGTATTTATGAAACGATTGCTTGAACGTAAAAGGGTACTAAATGAAGTAAACTAATACATTAATAATGTTTTTGAAACACTATTGTTTTCCTATTATTTTATACGCGTTAAAACTTGATTTGTATGATAACATTTTTAAAAATATACTAATATATGAACACAGTAATATAGACCTGTAACCACATGGTCCTGTGGCGCAACGGATAACGCGTCTGACTACGGATCAGAAGATTCCAGGTTCGAATCCTGGCAGGATCGATATATTTTTTTCTTCTAAAAAGCTACCTTTTATTTAAAAAATAGAAGATTCTACCAATTAAAAATTATATTATTATGTTCTACAGTTGCTTTATTTTATAGACAAAGTAAAATGGGTATGTGTAGCGACAGAATAAATAAACCACGCGATAGTTCAAAAGAGGCTCGAATATGTTGTTTTGTGAACAAAACAAAAATGAAAAATAATAACAAATAACGCAGGTTATTGCATGAGCCTTACGTATCGTTCAACTTCGTTGACAAAGTGTAATGAACGTTGCTACAGTGGGTGTAGAATGTATTCGTACACCGATCAATTTCCCAAAAAACTTTTCTGTGAAATTGTAGTTTCTTAACTTCTTTTTTTATAATCAATGATATTATACATATTCTCGGAAGTCTCTAAGATAGATATACTCCAAACAACATTTACTAGTTAATATAATTTGTGAAATTAACAAAAAAAATGCGAAAAGTTGGTAAAAGTATAGAAGGAATAAGTATTTGTACGATTCTTATGACGAACCATTTACAGTAGAGTTTGTAACGTAAACACATTAGTTTATTGCTCCTTATGAATTAGAAAACATCAAATTTCCAGTCAAGTACTTGTAAACAGTTGTGCGAATACTTATCGCTTCGACATTTCTATCGAATAATTGTTTTTTTCTTCTTAATTTCGCAACTCACATAAATAGCTATTTTTTGTTTGTAATCTATCTATTCTAGAGATTTCCTAGAACATGTAAAATGTCATTGTTTATAAAATATAAGTTAATAAATTACAATTTTACATAGTTTTTTTGAATATTGATCGGTGTAGGAATACTATCTACACCCACTGTATATTCTAGCAGCAAATAAGAATCCAGATGATCTGGAACGAGCATTAACGGGGGGGGGGCCCCCCCCACACACACACACAGCATATAATTTTTAGGAACGTCCAACATCCCGTCGTAATACTCATTACAACTTACAACGCATGGAATCGTTCAGACAACGTGCGATACCAACTGCTATATTCATTAAAATCATTCGAACGTTCTACTGAAATTACTGATTAATACTAACATGATATGCAGCTTTATCGAAATAATTAGTTAACCACCTAACTTATTCTACATTTGTTCAACGCCTGATAATAAAATTGATGAGATGTTGTTTCTACAGGAATAACACAAACTGCGAATGTACTTCTCAATATGGATATTCGTGCTTGTGCAATTCAGACGTATTCGTAAGTCCTCTTATTTTTTTTTAATTTTAAACACGTAAATTATATATTCTTAAATATCGTTTACACATATATTCATCGTGCAATATACATCCAAATGTGAATCATGCTTGTTGTAAACTTGAATTCTGAAACTTGGAAAATACGTGGCCAAATTATTCCAATTCTTTATACCTTGGGTGCAATATTGTTTATGACATGACCGCAATAAAAAGAAATTTGGACTGGTCGTTATTGGAATAATGCCAGTGGGAATTTTACGATACCAGATGTTGGCAAAAGTTTTTCGAATAACGGTTCGTCCTATAAAAGTGCACGTAATGAATGGTTGGAAACCAAGGTATGATATTGTATGCCAACATAATCTTTGTATTAGCTTTAGTTAAGATGACTCTGTCTTCTTCTCATCCTCCGTCAAATTCCAGCAGCAAACATTCCAAATTTCTTCCTTCGATAACTGATGATTTCATCCAGACTAATCATCACGGACCTCGACCTCGCTACCTTTCCTTTGCTGACCATTAAACTTAAGATAATTCCTATCCATCCATTTTCTATCTTTCCCGAACCTATAAAGCCCACTACTTTTCCCTTTGAACACAGATTTGTCCGAACCGTCTCGATACGAGGATCTGTACCACGCGTATACCTTTGTTAACTTCGTTCAGTTTCGCTCGACGTTGTACTTGTTTAATAATAATAAAGTAACGAATCAAGCGGAATACAACAACGATTACTAGATCATGTTTGCGCAACATCAGTTTATACGTTCGTGAGAATGAAGCCATCAAGGCACGTCTTGATTGTTGAATGACTCAAGCATATCGAGTTGTGTAACAATAGGGCATTTCTTTCTAACGATGTCATTGAGAGCTATCACTTCTCTTATGCAGGTTTTATTGCATAATTATATAGTTCAGCCACCTTTTGACGCGCAAGTTCGTTTCTGTTATTGTATTTACGAGGGTCGTTCAGAAAGTAAGTTTAACGATGTTAGCGCTGGTCTTGATGAGAAGGTAGAACTACAAAATTTTAGGAACATGTTCTCTCATTTATTTTGATCAGTTTCGTGTGTCGTAGACTCTGGTCGGTCGATTGTCGCGTGTTTTGTAACATTTTATAATGGCGATTACGTTAAAATTTGCGTCCAAGTGTGAACCGCGTAGTATAATACGTTTTTTTACCGCTAAAAACTTCACAGCCACAGAAATTTATCGAGAATTATGTTCCGTTTACGGCGATAAATGCGTGAGCCTGCAGATGGTTACGCGTTGGCGAACAGCGTTCCTAAATGGCCGCGAAGAGTTGCACGATGAAGAGCGCGAAGGATGATCAGCGGACTAGAGCTGCCGGAAAGACCGAATATTCAAGCGGCTTTCAAGCCGAGTCAAACCGGGACCCGATTTCCGAGCCGAATCGAGTCCTTGCAAAAACCGAGTAGCTTGAAAGATTCAAGCTACACGAAACAAACCAAGTATCTTGAATTTTTCAAGCTACCCGAATAGAATCGAGCGGTCCGAAAAAACCAAGCGGCCCGAAAGAACCGGGCAACTCGAATGGTTTCAAGCTTTTCCGAGTACACGCGTTAGTCCGCCGCCGGGCAACAATGGTATAATAAAAAAGACGTAGCAAACTAGACCCAAAGAAGGCCGACCATCATTTTCCGTATTTCTTATCGGATCTTAATGGATGCATTACCAATCGATTCCTTATGTTATCCCGATGAAAATGGAACCATACACGATACAATTCAAGTTATTTAGAAGGAAATTATACGGAAAAAATGTGATTTGTACGCTTTTTGCCTATCTTTGTTAAAAATAGTTCGATGTACATAGTGTTTAGTAGCGTTTTCGTAGCGAGTCCAACTCGGCTTGTTTTTTTCGGATACCTGAACAGCCCTACAGCGGACGCAAAGTGGACGAAAGTCATTACGCCTTGGGAATTCAAAAGCTTGTTACTAGTTGTACGAAATGTATTGAAAGATGTGGCGATTTCGTAGAAAAATAAAAAATTGTCTGACGATTTTAAAAATGACCTTGTTTTTGTGTTTTGACCACTCTTTCACAGCGTAATTAGACCGTTAAACTTACTTTCTGAACGACCCTCGTAATTTAATGAAACGCAAACTATGTTGTAGTTTAATACGTCGATAGTTTGAAAAATGGAATAGCAAAGCGTGGATACTCAGAACCTTATAAAAATGAAGAATGTGACTCTGATGCCTTTTAAGGTGTTCCAAGAAAAAGTGCCTTCAATTATTGAATTATTGAATAATTATTATCATACAGAAGTTATATTAACCAGAGAAAATATTTTCTGCAGCTTCTTCTCGCTCTCCCCGACCCATTTGCTGAGGCAGTCGGAGCCCTTGCGAGATATGAAGGAAACCTTACGCTCGGAATTGCTGCATTCCGCCGCCAAAGCGGAAGCCACCAGCGTCTTCCCTGTTCCTGCGAAACGGGGATCGTGTCAATCGGGAAATCACGTCTCCCCGAGGATCGTGCTACATTACGAACCGTAGAACGCTTTAGTTTACCAGGAGGCCCGTAAAAGAGTAAGCCCCTCGGCGGTTTCAGGTTGAACTTGGCGTAAACGTCGCCGTACAAAAGCGGGAACAGAACCGTCTCTTTCACCACCCTGATATGCTTCTCCAAACCTCCGATACAAGAGAAATCCTTCACACCTGACATCTTTCGCGGTAGTAACGCACGTGCTTCTATTTCGCATACCCGACGAACGTATCCTCATTTAGATCGTTCGATTTTTGCACTTGTCGCCCGTCCGATTTCCAGTCACCGTGGTTCACGTCCGCATCAGACACCAGCGACGTCGATGTACGCGTACATCATGGGTTTTTGAATTTTACTGGAATTTTTACACGGTGCCGGCTTATTCAAATCGATTCACGATATAATTTCATTATTTTTGACGTTTCGTCCAGTCGACCTCAACGAAACATACGAATACGAAGACGTACGTTGCACCGCGATTTGGGGCAACCTTCGTGGTTCTTCTACGAATTCAAGTTTATTTAAGGGTTAACACCACTCTAGAGGCTGAAGAAAAGGGCTAACTTTGATAATTAATTTTGAGAGTATCGTAAGAGGAGTAGAATTTATTTTTACAGGGTTTATTTAACACATATCAAAGTATAAACAAAAACTGTCGTGTTATAATTTTAGTACAAAATATCGACGACAAAGCGAGTCTTCAAAATTGACTTACTTTAAAACGCCTTCACGGGAGGACGTTTTTCTCGTTGTGTATAAAATTTGGAACAAACAACCGAACAATTTTATAATCTATATATTCTTGTCTATAGAAGTACGTAGGGTTTTTTTTTAAATCAAATATTGTAGAAATAGCGCACTAACCCATTTTTTGGCTAAAAAATAAATGGTAAATTGATAACAAAAATGAAAGTTTACATTAAATAAAAAAATAGCTACGTATTTCTATAGCCAACAATATATATATTATGAAATTTGTTGGTTTCTTGTTCCAAATGTTATACAATACATAATGAGAAAACCGTCCTTCCGTGAAGGGGTTTGAAAAATAGTCAATTTTTAAGACTCGCTTCGTCGCCGCCATTTTATAATAAAATTATAATACAACAAATTTTGTTTATACTTTAATATGTGTTAAATAAACCCTGTAAAAAGAAACCCTATTCCTTTTGCGATACCCTCAAAATTAATTATCAAAGTTAGGCCTTTCTTTCAGCCTCTATAGTGGTGTTAATAAGACGACGAAATGAAATAGATAAATAATGATTAGATTTCCCCAAATCGCAGTACAAAAATTAATTGGCAGAAAAATAAGAATATATCGTAGACTGAGTAGAGTGAAATCTGTTCTTTTTTTAGAAATAAACAAATAATTTTTGCGAAATAGGGTTCTAGCTTAAAGTACAAATTTTGAGTAAATAAGGAAAGTGATAAATTTAATCCTCCATCGGATAAAGGTTTTATTCGCGTTCTATCATTCGAATATAAGTTTGCCATTTCAAATATAACGACACATTAACATCGGTTCGTGGTAACGTACAATAGATATTTACTACAAAAGTACATACTACAGCTTCGTATCTCCTCGTGACATGAAATTCAAGTGATATTAAAATCTGGCATTAAAAAAATTCGTTATTCGTTGAACAAGATTCAACGATCGAAATTCATATTTACCACAAAATACTACGTTAATTTTGTCCCCTTACCCATTAAAATACGGTACTTTGACGGCATAAACATTCATATAGTTAATAATTAACACTAAACGTACCGACATTTTACACATACAGTGAGTAACTTTAATATTCGGACACTATGAGATTTTTACTTTGTTACATCATAACTTCGTTTCTAATCAAACAAATAAAAAACATAATCAAGTATTGTATTAAGGTATATGTGTGGTAAACAATAGTATAAGGTTTACTTACATAACTTACAATAGTTGTTAAATAATACAATTTAAACAAAACATTGTCTGATTTTCGTGTTACTTTAATATTCAGACACTTGGTAGTGTAGCACCTTTTCTGAGTGTTTACGCAGAGTTACTTCGAATTTAGAAGGAGTGTTTGTTTACAAATGCAGTAGACTGTTCGGATGATACTAACAACAACAAGCTTTATTTCATCAGTTATTCTTCGATAACCGTTATGTGCACGTGTATAATGCCACGCAAAAGCAATACCACGTATAATATACGACAACTTGTGATTTTTCACAATACAAAGGGGAAATCATGTAGACAAATTGCTGCCATACTCAACATGAGTAAGAGTACCGTAGCAAATATCATCAAACGGTTCAAATACGAGGATCGTATAGACTCTATACCCCAAAAGGGCTAACGGAAGAAGTTGGATGCACCCGATAAGAGGAAACTAGTTTAGTGAAGTTAGCACCCCCAAATGCAAATTTGGATAAAAATCAAATTGCATTCGTTTGTCCACGATTTGTCCACGTTTGTCCAACTACAATTTTCATTTGTCCACCCTCCAGAAAAAAGTTACATCACAAACAAGCCATTTAAAGTCAACAAACCCATATAGACCTTTTTTAGGATTTCCTTAAAAAATGTGTCTTTCCACATTTTGTCCAGTAATGTTTTTCGTTTGTCCAACAAGTATTTTCGTTTGTCCACCCCTCAGAAAAAAGATACACTTCAATTAAGGAGAAGTTGCCAGCGATACGCTCGGTTGCGGGTCATTTGTCTTCGTTTTATCAATTTTGTAGCTAATTATTTCTGTCTGCGCAGAACCATTAACGTTATTTGTTTTTCCAATAAAAGTTTTCGTTTGTGTAACCCTTAGGAAAAGGTTATGCATAGATTAGGAAAATGTAGTATCGCTACTTACACTTACGTATCATGTTCATCAATTTAATAATTATTAAGGTGAATATGTATGTGGTATATACCCTTGGATGCAAATTAATAGTTAAAATGCAGAAATTGTTTGTGGAATGGCTATTGGAATATTTATATTTTAATTATTTCTCTTTCCCCGTTTTTATGTAACATGTCAATAATATTAATTTAAAAAACAAACAAATAACAAATAACGTTAGTGGTTCTGGTGCAGACAGAAATAATTAGCTATAAAATTGACAAAACGAGGGCAAATGAAAATTGTGGTTGGACAAACGTGGACAAATCGTGGACAAACGAATGCAATTTGATTTTTATGCAAATTTCCATTTGGAAGTGCCAACTTCACGAAGCTGAGGAAACTAATAAGAAAAACAAAGAAGGATCCTTCACTCGGTGCACCAAAATTAGCAACAAAGCTCTTAAACGAGACTGGGAAGAAGGTACATTCCCAAACAATCCGCCTTAAAAGATAGTAGTTACAATGGAAGAGTAGCTAGGAAGAAACCGTATGTGAATGAACAGAATCGAAAGAAGAGATTAAATTTTGCTAAAGAATTTGTTTTCATGGAAGAAACATGGTGGAACGATGTCATTTTTACCGACGAAAGTAAATTTAACATTTTTGGATCAGATGGACGAAGGATGGTGTGGCGTAAGGAAAATGAAGAATTTAAATTTAAAAATCTAAGGCCGACTGTAAAGCATGGAGGAGGCAGTGTGCTTGTCTGGGGCTGTATATCCACATTTGGGCTGGGCGAATTAGTTTTTATTGACAATATTATGGACAAAACTGTATATTTGGACATATTAAAAAATAATTTACACAAAAGTGCTACACAAATGGGAATTTTAAACACATTTAAGTTTTACCAGGACAATGACCAGAAACATAAGGCACGCATCGTGCAAGAATATTTACTGTATAATTGTCTAAAAGTTTTGCAACCACCACCTCAATCACCTGACCTCAATTCTATCGAAAATGTGTGGAATGGACTAGAGCGACGTATCAAGACAACAACAATATCTTCAAAAGAAATGTTGAAACGTCGGTTAAAAGAAAAATTGGACAAAATAACTATTGAATATTTAAAAAAAATCATTAGCAATATGCCACAACGTTTAAAAGAAGCGATACAACAGAATGGCTACCCAACAAGATATTAAAACATATTAGTGGACAAATTATAATTATATATTATAAATAATTAAAATATATTATAAAAATTAGCCTCAAAATACATAGTTTCTATTAGGTTGTCCTAAAAGTTTCTTTCGTGAGTTGCATTCGATTATTTTCTGTGGCAGTGTTTATACAAATAGACAATATAATTTCTTAGACATTGATGCCGTAACAGTAATGGAGCGAATTGAATTGTACAAAATTTTGTAATGTAACATAAAACATAAAATATTGTGTATGAATTAATTATTAATAAAACGAAAGACACTTTTGGGACAACCTAATAAAGGTGTCCGAATATTAAAGTAACGCGAATATCAGACAATGTTTTGTTTAAATCGTATTATTTAACAACTATTGTAATTTATGTAAGTAAAACTTATACTATATACCTTAATAGAATACTTGATTATGTTTTTTATTTGTTTGATTAGGAACGAAGTTATGATGTAACAAAGTAAAAATCTCACAGTGTCCGAATATTAAAGTTACTCACTGTACCTACTTATCTTACCATTTAATTTTTCGGAAGAAACACTAATGTATTAAAGAACTCCGCAATACAACTTCTGATTTTTATTAAAATAATCAAACACATACATTTATTTTTATAAATAAAACAATCAATTAAAAAAAAATGTTACATGTATACTAATATAAAAAAAAAAACAAAATGTTAGTAAAAACTGTAGTATACTATTTATCATATGGTTGGAATAGTTATCTACAGAGCTCAAATTCCTTAACCTTTTAATTCGTCTTTCGACTCATACTACAGTCCCGATTTATACTCGATGATACATGTGTGCGTGCCCAACATTCGAACAGTAGAAAGTGGGCAGAAACATTTGTTGATTGCCTGGTCAGTGTCGCATCTACATTCTCCATTGTCCTACCCGTTCTTTTCTCCAATAGTCCGAGACACACGAGTTATCGTCAGTTTTGAATTACACGTTCGGAAATCTGGGAAAGAGAAGCGAGGGCGAAGTAGGCAGAGTACCATAAACTTTATCGTGGAAAGATGACTGGGTGTGTTTTAACTGATTATTAAGCTTCCTTCATTCTAAGAAAGAAATGTCTAGAGAATGTTGACGATCGTATAAAGTTAAGGTTACGCGGGATAAATCGGAATGGCCACATTCTTGGGATTGAGGAGAAGATATCGTAAACGAAGAAAGGGGAAAGATTGGTGAGCAAATACATGACAGATACTATTGTGTATATAATAATATGGTTTATTTATGTAAGTTTGTTGCATTGGAAGTATTAGGAAATAAAAACGTGGAGAATCTCCGTGTTTTATTATTCCTGCGACGCGTTTCTTCCATCGATCATTGTTAACCTTCGTCTGTTTACTTCTTAACAGGGTTACCACCTGTTCTATTTTCGGTAATTCTACTTTTTAATGTCCATGGCCTATATTCTACCTTTATGAATACAAATTATGAATTTTCCTGTAAATTGCAATTTGTTTTCATATTAAGATGGAATAATATAGAATATATATGTATATATGTCTCTCTATATATGTAATACAGAATGTAAATTGATGTATACAATGAGCGATCCAAGTATAAGTTTGAGCGGCTGAATTATCGCGCTCGTTGTGAAAGCCGCATTAAATATCTTCCACCGTTTCGAAAATACAGTACGCAAAAGTATAGTTTTTGTATAGTTTCAATAAAAGAAGTATAGAAGAGGGTTAATGAAGAGATGTAGGATGCAATAAGAAAATAGATCGAGAAAATAATATTAAAATAATAAAGTATGTATTTTATAAAATTTTAATTCAATATTTAATGTCTCATGTCTACAAAAATAATTAGTATTTGAACAGTTTGAATTAAATAAATTCGTCAATGGTAATTATAAATGAAAAATGAAAAGTAACATGACAGGATATATTGATTATTACACAGGTTATTACATTATGAAACTTCAATTTATTATGCTACAATGAATGACAATAAAATGTATTACCTATATGGTAAAATAAATAAGGCAGTGTATGCTTTTTTTTTGCTTTCTTTTCTGAATGTTTAACACATCCTATGCTTAATATTACCATCTCTCAAAGACCACACCAATATACCAAATGCTGAGAGTTTTTGTCAGACTCTAGCACAATGTGTTCTTTGTTGACAGCAATGTTACAATCTTCGTTATCCGAATACTTTAGCAAAGTAATTATATTAGTTAGTTCAAACGGCAGTGGTTATGAGAACCTCTCAATTAATACAATTTACATGTAATTACACAGTACATTCGCAATGTTCTTGGTAATACAGAGATGATAGCATTTCAGAAAATAGCACCAGAAATTATTTTTGGAGTAATTACACGTCTCAAATCTTTATAATAAAGTGGAATGTAAAATATATTAATGGAAACAGGAAAGTCACAATAATGCAATTAATGTTAATTGTACATGTGATTTTTCTGTATCATATACTATTTGTCAAGGTAATATTTGAATTTTTATTATTGAGATGTATTACATAATTTCTTTGGCAAATATCAGCAATATCCATTTTAAGAATATCTTGAATTAAACGAAATTTATACAAATTTTGTAAATTTTAGTAACATGAGTACATAAGTTCAAAACAATTTTTATGTCTCGCTGAAATTTTTAATAATACTTTAAAAACTAGGAGCAATATTACAGTTTACTTTTAAAATTTAAAGTTCCTTGCATAATATGTTTTATATTGCATGAATTATTAAGAGATTTTTAGATGTACATTCTTTAGTGTTTGGTACAATTTTAACACTGGATATAAAACAATAAGTATGCATGGAACATTTTTTAGATGATTTACAATTAAACATGGAAGCAATTTTATCTATGAAATTAAATTATTTATTTGCTATTACCAATTAAATATTTTGCAACACTACAACTAATTTATAATGAAAAAACTAAGTCTTTATGTGTGACGTATTTCTATTACATATTATTGTTATTTTAAATCAATTAATATATCACTGTTAGACATTGGACATGTATCATGACATTAGTTACATAAATAGTTGTGTATTGTATTCATAAAATTAGATATATAAAATTATTTTATCTCGAAAATTTGGTATTTACATTATTAATGATCACGTGATAGGATAATGAAAATCATTTTGTTAATTCAATCTACACACAAGGGTGTAATATACAGAAAAATAAATACTATGTAGTGAGCATTTCTAAATTTCAGTCTTTTCATTTCTATCTTCTAATAAATTTTAAATAATGATAATAAAAAGATTCAGCAATGATTTTAATTATGAATTTACAAATTAAGAGTGAACCTATTGTAATTAATTAAAGACATTTTCACATTTGAAAATTCTGATTAACACGAATGTAATAAAGTGTGAAACTAGTTGACATCACTTTTCAACCACACTGTATTACATTTTCGTACTATTAATGGCATATCATATTCCTAAGACAGGTATTACTTGTTAATCACATAACATTCTTTTAAGAATTTCCTAATTCAAATATGTGTACTCTATTTGTGTACCTATATAAATAATTAAAATTGATTAAAGGAAATGATTTGCAAACATAGTTCTCACGTGAATACTATGTATATGCTCATTTAATATAGGAAGAACCTTGTTACTTGCATTCTAGCATGTGTCAGAATCTTTTATCTCACATACATTATCTGGTAACTACCCTTTCACAGTTACAGTATGAATCACAACCAGTATACGAATCTAGAATGTAAGGTTTACATATAATATTAACTAATATTTATACAGATAGTTTCTTCTGTGTATATTTAAGATTTTTACCGAGGTATTTCACATTTATAATAGTTTTCAATTATGTCCACTTTTGCATTATCAGTAGAATGAAAACCTATTTGTTATTATTTCGCATATGGCTTATAGCTTTGGTCAAAATAAATTGAAGAGCATGTATTATATTGCAATTGTACCTTATTTATAATAACTAAACTCGATCACTTACATATAATTTGTCTATCTGCTTCAATTATAGTTAATTAAACGTATTAATATAAACAACAACTACTAATTCTGAATAACTCCATAACACTGCAATGCCTTATTTTTTTAATGGATATAAAAATTGTATCAATGTACATTTTCGTTATATTAAATAAATTTTATATCCATTCCTATAAGGTCATTGTGTTAAATGTTATTCTAAATGGTAAATATTAATCTAATACACTAAATTATTCGTGATTTTTAATTATAATCATTTTTAGTACCTATCAATTCATTTATACATTATAGTCAGAGCTATAAATTGAGAAAATAACATAACAAAAGATATCTAGTATAAATTATTACTGAAAATAAAATATGTACAAAGCCAAAAGTTCCTAATATGCAACATATAACATTGTTTATAAGATTTGGAATGTATTTACAATATTTTTTTTATGAAATCAATTTATAAGCTTTTATCAATTTCCTAACAAATTCATTATTGATATTAATAATCAAAATTATGATTCACGATGAATAATCATTCAAAAAAAGAGTTACAAAATTATGCAAAATTACTTTGCCAAAGTAAAATTGTATTTTTCTCTAAATATTTTTAAAACAGGGCACATATGTTTTTTATATATGCGTGCTTGAACCTATGCATCAAGATATGTCTATGTTCAAAGTATCTGTTCTAAAAATCTTTACTTAAAGAACTGTAAAAATCCAAAGTAATAACTGGTGCATATGAAGAATTTTTAGTGCATTTTACATTATAACATTTATGAAGCTGTTACCGTGTGAATGTACAATAAAATAATTTGATATAATGTACTGTAAAATACCATATGTAAAAAACTATAGTTAAGTACGTATTATATTAAATTACCATCATCTTTGTATAACCAGTGTTTGCAAAGTTTTGTTGATATGAAATAGTATACCTCTTCAAGGTATAACATATTACATATTAACCCAGAATTTGCACAAGTACTCCATTAAAATTGACTTGCAAGAAAAATAAATTGTTTATAATTTTATGAAAATTAATTTGAATGTATCTATTTTCTCGTTATTATTTTTGTTTTCTGTTTTTTTTGTTTGTTTGTTTTTTTTTTTTTTTTTTTTTTTAAATAAATATCGCATCCAAAAGACAGAAATAATAAATAAAGTAATTTACATCGATATCAAAATTTTTGATGAAGAGAGGTCTAACATCAATTATTAATTATACATAATGAAAGCCAATGTGATTATAATAATTTACGATTTCGTATTTAGAGTCGAAACGAACAGTTTCAACAGTTTTCTTTTAACTTCCTACTAATACTTCTCTGTTTGTAAGTTTTATGCACTGTTACATTTTGCCGCGACTTTAAACACTGAAATTTAAATATAACTTGGTTTCTTTTTTTTGTTAATATTTTGTGTGATAATAAAAAGTACTTCTTTTTAATAGCCAGCAGCAGCAAAAACCAAAACAAAAGTAAGAAGATACTATTTCAAGTTACCATGTGACTTAACAAGTATAGGCAGTAACCTTTTTCAGAGTAAATATACAAAAGAGTTTTGTTATAATAGTGCTAAAGATAGTAACATGGCTTTATAGCATGTCAGTTTGGTTAGCAACATGATGAACTTTCTCGTACGTTGTCTTGAACTCTTCAAACCTTTTCATTTCCTTGAGCAAGTCCTATACATATTATATAGAAATTATGAAATATTTCATACCAACAGAGAGGTTATGCTCTTCAAATTCCAGCATAGACCAATTGAAGAGCCACAAGCGACAGCAAAATTTAAACAAAGACAAGTAACATAAGGGGGAAACCAAGTTTTATAACATTCCTCGGTAGTAAATAAATAAACATTAGGAAAAGAAACGGCATAATGCATGCATGAAAAAATAGATGTACAGTAATTAGTGAAATAAAACATATTTACCTTTGGCAGTGATTTTCTATCGTAGCACTGAGCGTATTTTCCTACAGACCGGCTCAGTTGAACATAAATGTCGCATAATACTTCTACAGGAAAATCCTTCGTAACGTTAACAGTATGTTGCCATGCACTCTCTAATTCATTCTTATCTACCACAAGTTTCTCGTTTTCTTCGAATTTTGCTAGACTAGAATCACTTTCAATAGCGAACGATAATTCATCCATACTTTCTCGTCTAGACGAAGAATTAGATCCACTATTTTCTACATTCTTATCTTCTTCTGTGAAAGACATCTCCATACTTTCATGTTCATCGATGCGTTGATCGTTCACGTTATTGGTCTGAATTCCTTGTACCTCTTTCAAATTCTCATTTTGCGAATCATTTTCGGAATCCGAATTATCAAACAAATTTACGTGCCCGTTTAAAACACTGTTCGCTTCGGTTTCGAATTCTTGGAATTTGTCTAAATCGATGCTCGTTGTTTCATTGGTAATGCAAACCTTGGTGTCGAATGTAGTTACGGTATCATCGAATGCAATTTTTTTCTTTTTATGAACTTTCTTCACGTAACCTCTGGCCCAGGCAGGTATTCGACGCTTTCTAGAATTACTAAATCTTTTGCCGTTTACGACAAGAGAATGACTAGGACTTCCTGTATCCTTCTTGTATGTTCGTTCGGTCGTAGACGCGGAATGATCTGTTTTTGTATGGTTTTTATTTTCTGCGTGGTTATACGTGCTATCGGTAACTCTACGGCTCTTGGAGATCTCGCGACACTTGTCTTCGAAGTCAGAATCCAATTCTGCTTTTATCAATGCGTATGCATTATCGCGGAGGGAGCACGCGCGATGTCTTATCAACTTGTCCGCTGGATCTCTGCGAAAGAGCACAATAGGACATATAGACAAATGGCAAAAAAATGCGTCACTAGTGAAAAGCAATGTGAACTAAGATGAGTGGTCTTCAATAATATAAATTTTTATTTATATTTATAATTACTGAAGTATATTTGAGAAATTGAAGACCACTTTAACTACGGAGCAACAACAGCAACGGATAAACAGGAATGTCAGAACTACCTCTTCAATATTCCAAGGGAAGGCCTATCACGTAAGCTGACATGAAAACACACAACATGAATGTCAGTATGAACTTTAGCTCCATTATTTATATTTATATATATATATGCTATATATGCGATGAACAATATAAAAAAGCGCCTATACTAATAAATATAAATAATAGTGTGTAAAGTACAAATCTTTTAAATACTTATAATCTTTCGATCGGAAAATTACGATATTTCTGTTGTTTGTCAAAGCATTCAAAATTTGTTTGAATAATTCAATAAGGAAACGGAGTTAATATGAACAAACTAAATACTTTTGTGCTTAATTACACTTAATATTTACATGTATATTTTTAGTCAATGAGTTTTAAAAATTTCATAGATATACATTAAATATACTGACCTATCAGGATTATACTCCAAAGCATTCCTACAAATGAGATCGATATCGTCAAGAAAATCTCGAGCGCAAAGATAACAGTGCATATCGATTTTCGTCATCATTGTTTCTAAATCCATAGGCTGTTTTATTATCATATTGTAATCTGGTACCTCCTCCGTGTCCACCGGTTTAGTAAACATGAAAAATCTATAAAAACAAAGGAAGCTCGATATCAGTTAACATTTCGTAGGATATATAAAAACAAGAAAGAAATGTATACAAATACTCACTGTCTATTCCTCGCGAGTTTCGCGCAAATCTCCCTCAAAAAAATTCTCAACTCTCTCAAGGAAACTTCTTGCTTTTCGTACATGACCTTCTTCTCTTCTTCCGTTAATTTCATTGGCATAGGATCTGGCGCTAAAGGAAGCTCTTCTAAAACTTCAACTTTGTCGTCCTTTATTTTTGGCGGCTTCAAGCTTTGAACCATGAAAATATGTCGGAAGAATTTCGATCTTTGTTCCGCTGTTGGCGTTTTCATCCAATAAACTTCTCCGCGAAGCTCGCTAAAGAGACTTCGCAGTTGGCTAGGGAGGTCTTGATATGTTGTATCACTCGTAGCTAGGATTAAGATAGGCAACGAAGGAGCGAGGGCTGCGATACGACATAAAAAAACCGCTTTTACAGTTTCAGGTACAAGTGGCCACCACTGATCTATCGACCGTATATAAATTATGGACGGTACGTTCCTGGCAGCTTCATTAAATACCTGCGATAGGAAATGAACATAGTCATGTAAATGGGTACTTTATTTAATTATCTTTGTACTTATGGTCAGTAACCGACCTGCACACAGGTTTCCTCCGGAGATCGTCCACTTTCTGCAAAAAGAGTGCTAACGTCTAATGTTTGAACTGGTAGATGTTCCATATGATACAATAACGCTTGTGCTAAGTGTGGCCCTTGACCTTCTGATAGATTCCCTCCAGAAATTAGTAACCTCGGACGATGTAATCCCGTGCTAATTTTTACTCTGACAGAATATAATAATATTAAATTACACTGTGCGATAGTATTTTATTACATCGTAAATACTGAGATCTTATTACTTTGCCATTGTAGGATTGACTCCTTGAGGAAATATCCCCTTTATCGAACTGAGTAACTCTTCTAGCGGAGGTCCTAATAGGGGTTCCATAAAAGGTTGTAATTTTCTTCGAGAACAAGGTGATACTCTTTGTGACGATGGTATAAGCATAGAACTAGCTTGTATAAAATCCCGTTTTTTTACCTGCGTGGACCATGTGATTTAGTATGGCGAATAGTTAATTATTTATTTATTATACATTAATAAAAACGTACTGAAACTCGTTCAGGATCTAAAAGTAATCTGCTGCTAGTCATATATATTTGAGGGTATGTTCTTCTCAAGCCCTGTAAGACTGCCTCGGTACATAAAGCTCGTAAGTCTGAACCACAGTAACCAGTTGCTTTTTCAGCTAGTACTTCTAACAATTGATCCGACGGGGGATTTTTCCATTTGCTAACATGAATTTTTAATATCTCTAGTCTTTCTTTCATAGCAGGCAAAGGGAAAAATAATTCCCGATCGAAGCGACCGGGTCTACGCAATGCTGGATCAATAGCGTCTATTCTATTTGTTGCTCCAATAACTATCACCTGTTGCAAATCGAACGAGGAATTTTTAATTAATTAAAGAGACATATTTCGTTATTAACATATTCCACATTGAATATTTTACCTCTCCTCTATCACTGAGACCATCCATAAGCGCCAAAAGAGTAGATACAATACTAGCGTGAATCTGATCTTGCTTCGTACTTCTAACAGGTGCGAGGCCATCTATTTCATCAAAAAATATTATGGACGGTTTCATTTGTTGAGCCTGCTCAAACAACAATCGCAATTGGCGTTCGGATTCTCCAACCCATTTGGATAAACAATCTGCTCCCTTTCTCATAAAGAACGCCATTTTCCTACTGCCTTGACTACATTCATTTGCCAATGCCCTAGCTATTAATGTTTTACCAGTTCCTAGACAAATATTCCATATAATTATGTAGACATTTATTTATATATCTATAAACGCTATAATTTGTTTTAAATATACCTGGTGGACCATGAAATAGCACTCCCTTTGGCGGAGTAATATGAAAACGTTCGAAAACGTCTGGATACATCATAGGAAAAACAACCATTTCTTTAAGGCAGTGAATATGTGACTCCAAGCCTCCAACATCATTGAACCTAATGTTAGTATCTAAAGTAATTGGATTTATATCTGCTTTACGATCTGGTGGTCCACCTTGAGGTATTGCCGATTGTCTATTACAAAGTTCATAAAATTAATAACTTATCGTACAATAACGTCATCTTCGATCGAATTTTTTTTTTAATCTTACCTTGCTTTCTTGCTTTTCTTCTTATCGTAGCGTTGAGGTTCTGAATCGCTAGAGTCACTAGAGCTTGTACTTTTGCTTCTATGTTTACGCCTCCTCATGGAATTACTAAGAACACTTCTAAGCGCTTTTATAGATCGTCGAACTGGTTCTACGTTAGCTTGAAATCTATCTACAGCTGGCTTTTTTTGTCGTAAACTGTACTTTCTAGGGCCAGGAGAATCCGAAGATTCACTTAAATCACTATCTACCACTGTAAAATAATCGATTTATAAATAATAACATTACGTTAGATTTAGGGAAAAAAAATAGTCACATGTGTGTATCAAAACGCAATCTTCGAACCTGTAAGCTTCTTACCCCTCGGTAACTGTCGTTGTACTGTCCTTCTAGTTCGTTTAATGCGCGTGTACATATCTTCATAGCCCTATAAATCAGATTTATATGTATCAAAAATTCAAAATGAAACTACATATTTATCTATATTAAAATAATTTTAGAAAATCATTTTACATCTTCGTTTTCGGAATTATCATTGTTTTCCACTTTCTCGCTTTCTTGTGAGCTGTCTTCATCAGCTTCGTCTTGATCCACTTTAGGCTTTTCATCTTTTTCAACTAAATTTCCACCAAGTCTTGTTACAGGCCCTTCTTTAAGTCTGCTAGGACTATCAGATTTACTCGTTCTACACACAAATTTGTTCAATAAACATATTTATTCATACTTGAAATGTACAAATTGTATTCACAGATATTTACCTTACATCTTTTTCTACGTGTGATTTACTTCTTGTCTCTATTTTATCCTTATGCTCTCTGTCTGTTCTTTCTCGCTCTTGTCTATCTTTAAGTTCCCTAATATCTTTTTCTTGCTCTGTTTTTTCTCTAAGATCACGATCAGACCTACCTCTAAGCTCTCTACTACTTTGTCTATCATGTTCTGTTCTTTCCCTTATATGCCTTGATGAATTCTTGTTAGGAGGATGATTTTCACGTGATCTGAGAGGCATACGCTCTTTGAGATCACGTTTTCTTTCTGGAACTTCATCCACCATATCTTTATCAGATGAAGAACCATGTTGTTGAAACATAGGATAACCTTTTAATGTTTGTGTTCCTAAAAAATATTACAGATACTTCAAGAAACATAATAAATACTAGAACTTAAAAATAGGAGGAGAATGTAAGAAATCTTTCAGATCTCAGAGTAACATGTGTATAGTAGAGTGATTCTTATCTTTTGACCTCAGCCTTGCCTAATATATTTTACATTGTACATTTATAATTAATTCTAAACTGCTCCAAAACAAATTATCTGTTAGTGAAATCTGATCAGACAACTATTTTTAATTTTTAGAACCAAATATGTTAGATATACCATAAAACATTGCACAAGTAATTTTATATTAAATGTAATTTAAGAATATTTTTTACCTAAAATCCAACTAGTATTAAGATTATCATATGTTTGCATTCTGTTACGGGTACTACGACGAACGCTTGAATTATTCATAGATATATGGGAATTACTGGTCGAATGTGACCTTAAAGTACGTAAACTTTTAACCCGTCTAACATTAGAGCTAAGACGGCGAGTTCTTGGAGAAAAAATATCTTCTTCTGTATCCATTGAGTCCAATGCAACATCATCATCTGACATTATCTAAAATGTATTGGTTATAAATTGTCTTTAAATTTAAACTAATTCAATCATAAATTAATAGTTTTACTAAATACACATGACAATACAAATTTATTATAAAATGGTATATGTTTGATTATTTTCAGGTGTACAGGGTGGTCTACAAAAAACAGAGTACTGACACTCCTGGTTTAGAAAATATAAAAGAGTTTGAAAGAAACATTGATGTACAATAATTCAACAATTTCATTGTTGCCTGTATCCTCTACTGATACTTTTTTTATAGCTATCATTATTTGCAACTTTTTGCCACATATTAGTTTATATTAGTTTAAGATGTTTGTTTACATGTATGATTGAAGAAAAAATTGAATTTTGAGAATAATAAAAATACAAATATGATGTAACACTATACAAAGAATGAAAAATGTTAAAAAATAAACTTATTCTGCACTGTGAAGATAAGATCAAAAGACAGTATCATTTGACAATTAACAGGTGTGTTTTCTCATTTTTTTTTCTTTTTTATATAATGGGAACACCGCCCACTTGAATGCTTTTTTGAAAAGGTAAAAATCATTAAAATAAATAGAGAATATTCCTCGATAAGGGGCGACGATAAAGCCTGATAAATGATCGCGTCATATGTAAAATAATAGAAATTAGACCATGCACACTGTCTATAGTAATAATAAACAAAGCACCATGGAAGCAATTAGTGTCTTCTCGATACAGACGAATTTTAACCTCTGCGATCCTTCAACATTCGAAACGTTCGATAATTAACGCTTCAATGCGCGAATTACCTTCATCTGGCCAGTTCTTGCTGCCAATTTTTCTTGAAATTAAAAACAATACTCGAACCGTCCGTCATATGCCTCGGGTAAAGTAACACCACTTTCTCGATCGAGTGCACGTAGCGCATGCACACTAAGCCTTCACAAAGGTCGTCTTACGATCGACTATCACTTAAAATTATTGTACGTTAGAACGTGACGAACGAAAAATTCCATAACGCACATCACAACTGAAACGTTCATGGATAGAAAATTGTTTTTCTTTTGCCGGGTGGTTATAAAATTTGTATTGGAAACAGTCCCTGCATATGCGAACTCATACTGAAATTAGCTGTAAACGTATCCGCTGACCTAACCTAACCGTTTGCCAACAGTCCTCACCTCGAATAAGTATACAGGGTGTTCATCGTAGCGGTATCCGCAATTATTGAGTCGACTGTTTAGCGAATAAAGATACATTTGTTCAACTGAGAACAAATGTACCGATCAAATATTGATTTAGACATTGATACTGAGAATGTCAACTTTTTAGTACTAACTGACGATTAACTGAAAAACTGCATGAAATAGAATAACGCAATGTTCGAAGATAACGCAAGGAAATGATTGCGAAAATTGATGCACATACATTACATTTTATTTCTTTGATTAGAGAAAATATAATATTAAATATAAAACGTGTCGATCATATGATACTCTTGGCCTTGCAGTCCCTTCTTCTGTACTATATTTCCTCCATATCTATTGTATACTCCTTTCACTTTTATATATCCTATACCTCATCTGTGATCTTAGAATATTAATATTTTTTAAAGAATTTCGCATTTATGCTTATACTTAGTATACACTACTTAGAATTATGAATTAATTAACACTTCATTAGGTGGTTGAACATAGAAAAGTATGATGGGTTTGGGACGCCTATGGTATTTACTATTTTATACAGTACAAATATATGAGAACATAGAATACATTTATATTGGTTTAAGAAAGTACCTATAAGACTATATTAAATAAGTACAATAAATTTGATAGTACAATATAATAGATACAGTTAGACAACGTATAGCGTAATAAATTATCTACTACAGCATACTACAGTGTATGTAGCATAGAACAGGTATGTACACGTATATACCGCTGTCATTATAATTATTGTATAGCCACATGTAAACATTATTACATTTCCATAATTTCTTTCGTTTACTCCAGTTTTCTGTTACATTAGTTGATGGTTAAGAAAATTGATCAATTATTCTAAATAATATCGTAAAAATGTTTATACATCCCTTTAATACATATGTGTGTTCTTTTTAAACACTTCGTGTCCTATCATCTTTAAGTTGTAATAAACATTTAATAATAAACATTTATTGTTATATGATTATGAATCATAAGGTTATTAAAATTCTTGTGTTTAGCATATATTTTATGTATCAACATCATTTTTATTCTACTTTAATTGTAAGCTAATATTACATTGTTTCCTTTTGTAGGTTATGCAAGCTGTATATCGCATAACACATTGAAATTTTAAAACATTATAAACAACCTGTACAAATGTATAGCTGTCAGAAAGTCTTCTTTAGAAACAATACACCTTTTTTTCGTTCGTTGAGTGCCCAGTTTGGTAAGAAAATTGATTTAATATTTATTTACAAAATAATGTTAACATTACAATATTCGATTACTCTTTAATTCGAGCCTTCATTAACTCATAAAATGTTTCATCATTACAATAAAATAATTGTTTATTTCTAGATAAAGTTTGTAACAGGATCATGTCTGTCCAAACTGATATTATTGATCAAGATGCACAGACTCTTCTAAATGCCAATAAAAGACCCATAGCTGATTCGCATGACGAAGTTGAAGTTGACGTCAAAGTACAGAAGACAGAAGAAAGTACAGATGTTACACAAAGAGTTAAAAGGAAAAATTTTGTGTTAATGATGGGTTATCTTGGTAGAGATTATTTTGGTATGCAAAGAAATCCTGGTACAAAAACTATAGAGGAAGATTTAATACTTGCTTTGTTTAAATCTAATTTGATTACAAAGGATCAGTTTGATGACATTCGAGAAGTTAGATTTCAAAGAGCTGCACGTACAGATAGAGGCGTGTCAGCTGTCCGGCAAATTGTTTCTCTGAGACTACGTAAGTAATGCATAAGAACAATTTGGCTTGTAGTTTCAAAAATATTTAAGCATTATTAATTATCTTTTATTCCATTTGTCTTTTAGCAAATCATGCAAATAAAGATGAAATAAATAAATATCTTCCAGAAGAAATTAGAGTATTTGCTGTAAGGAGAGTAACAAAAGGTTTTAATAGCAAAAATCAGTGCGATGCGAGAACGTATAGATACGTTATGCCGACATTTGTTTTGGCTTCTGAAAGTTCAAATTTTTTACAAGTCAATGAAGACGATGTAGTAGATCCAGAAAAACGACTGGAAGAACTTCTAATGATAGATGGGAAACCATATAATGAATTTCGATTGACTACAAATATGCTTAATAAATTAAATGAAACTCTAAAGCTATTAGAAGGTACACATAATTTCCATAATTTTACATCAAAAATGTAAGTTATTTTAAATGGTAAAATATCGTTATATCGTAAGTAAGAATCGAAAAATTCTATGAATTCCTTTACAGAAAACCATTGGATCCACGCGCTCGACGTTACATAATATATTTTCGCTGCGTCGAAACATTTGTTGCAAATGACATAGAATTCGCTGTGTTGGAAGTTAAAGGACAAAGTTTCATGTTACATCAAATTAGAAAAATGGTTGCTTTGATAGTAGGAATTTCCAGGAATATTATTACGAATGATATGATAAAAGACGTGTTTTCGCTAGATAGATTTGACATTCCTATTGCACCAAGTCTAGGATTGAGTTTACATCATGTAAGTTACTAAAATTGAACGAAATCTTTGTCGATGAATTGTCATAATTTATATATGAAAATTATATTTTCGTATCTTTAGGTACATTACACGTATTATAACGAAAGATACGGATCAGATGGAATTCATGAAACTCTGGCTTGGGAAGATTGCGACGAAGAAATAGAACAATTTTATAAAGATTATATTTTAAAAAGTATTGTTGACATAGAATCTTCTGAAAAAACGTGTTTGAATTGGCTGGCAAGTTTTCTTACACCACAGAGGTTTGCATGTAAGGATTCTAGTGCATCATGAAAATATGTTTTATTCTAAATGACATTGTATTTATATGGCAAAACTATATTAAATACGTTTCTGGATAAATATTGTTTATATTACGATGTAGTTTAATTTTACATTTTAAGCATTGTTAAGATATTTTACTGTAAAATGTCATTAAGTTATCCTTATTCGATTATTGATTATAATAATCCTATCGTTCGCTTTCTTGTTTCTGTTATCTATCGAGTAGTATGAGAAATATCAGTTGTATGTTATTTACGTCTTTCTTTCAAACGTAATCACCGAATGAAGATTGCTTCATAGAAGCGGTAAGTATTTCCTCTTAAAACACACGTACGCACACAAATGCGAAGCAGTTTCATCCGCGTGGATCCACGGTTGCTTCAGACGGGTAATCCCAGATTGATAAGTAGTGAATAAATAAGCGATTCGCCACCTTTTTCGGATTTACTTTCGTTATTATGAAGACTATGACAATTGGATTTATTTTAATAATTGCATGTAAGTAAATGTATTTATATTGTATGATAAAGTCAAAGTATAATTTAAAAAATTGAGCATTATTTATTTTAAGTATTTTAAAGAATATATTATTTGTCAAGGAATAAATATAATCAATTTATTTTGTTTCATTCTTATATCATTCTTATAATAAAATACAGTAATAAATATTACATATACATCTAGCTCCAAAAACCAGTTTAACAATGACCTTGAACTCTTGAAAGGAAAAGTTATATATCATGTATTACAATGAAGTATAAATACTTACAAAAATAATTTTTATTGTACATATAATCTTATTTTTATAATGGGAAAAAATGTAGGTTGGCAATAAAATGAAACAGGAGCAAAAAAATATATCTTTATTTTTTAAACAGGTGCAATAGAATATGGATACGGGCAAAATAAGTTGTGTGGGTGAGTAGAACAAATTTTACATAACATACCTGTCTGACTTGTAGTAAATAACATAAAGTGAGTCAGTAATAAATTGTTTAATAATTGAAAATGACAAATTGAGTATTATTTCTTGTCAACAGCTTGGACAAATTTCAGTGTAAAAATGAACATTGCATAGCAAGTGAATTGTTATGCGATGGGCGAGCAGATTGTGAAGATGGGTCTGATGAAACACGTGAAGAATGTAGTAAACCAGGAATAACATGTCCTGGTTATGCATTTCGATGTGCATATGGTGCATGTGTAGATGGAGATAAGACTTGCAATGGAGTGAAAGACTGTATCGATAATAGTGATGAAACAATATCTAGGTGTAGAGGTAGCCAGCATAATTCATCCACAACATGTTCAACAGATGAGTTCAAATGTAGTAATGGAGAATGCATTTCTGCAAGTAATTTATGTGATGGTACTCCTGATTGTGCAGATAAATCAGATGAAACATTTATTCAGTGTGGGTCCATTGCGTAAGTTTCCAAATCAAAAAACAAAAAATTAGAATTTATTATCTCATTAATACTTAATTATTTAAAAATTTTTATAGCTGCTCACAGTTACTCTTTCGTTGTCACTATGGTGCCTGTATCGATGGTAATTTAAAGTGTAATGGAGTCATAAATTGTGCAGATAGTTCCGATGAAAATCCGGAATTATGTGGAAGTGTTACAGAAAAATCGCCAGACACTGACACATCTCCTTGGATTCCCTTACCTACAAGAGAATTTTGTAATGCACCACCACAGCCACAAAATGGTTACAGAAAATTGCATAAATCACAATGTTCTATTCAAGAGAATTGTGATATTGAGGAAGGTACTGAATTACAACCAGGTGCATATTTAGTTTACACCTGTAGAAAAGGTTATAAAATCAAAGGCTCACCTGATGTAGTTTGTGGTGTGGGAGGCAAATGGTTGAATATTCCGATTTGTGAAGGTACGCAAATATAATGCTAAGTCTAAATATATACTTGTCTGTAAATGTCATGGATAATTTGTTGTATTTCAGAAATACGTTGTAAATCTTTATTGTCAACTTCGGTAACCGCTTGGTGTAAATACGATGATCAAGAAGTATCATGCGACTCTGCTTTGCCTCGTACACAGGGAGAAATGTCTTGTAGGAATAGTTATCGCCCGGATATAACGTCCCCTTTACATTTAACAGTTAGATGTAACGAAAATGGACAATGGGAACCAGAGCCGATGCGATGTATCCCAGGTCGGCCAGCAATAAATATTTACGTTAACGAAACTTCTATCTCATTGCAAACCGATATACAGAAAAATAATTCTACATTGATACAAATATTAGACGATAAGATCATTATTTACAGTAATAAGGACAAACAAATTAAATCGAACGTTGATGTTACAATTAGTAACGAAAGTAAACGTACAACTATTATCACATAATATTAAGAATATGAATTTAATCTATGTAACAGGATACGAATAATTTCACAAAGTATACTAATATATGTAATTTGAAATCTGCAAAATGAACTTTCTTATGCATATTGAGATAATTCACATATAAATCGTAATGTATACAAATGTTGTAACAAAAGAGTATTACACATTTTTATTTATTGCCATTTATCAGTTAAAGTTATTATGTTTATATGTTTAATAAATATGTTGACGTTCTTATTTGCCTCTGAATTTGTTACCTACTTCTGTGTAGTACTACTAATTTAAGAAATAAATGTGAATTATCTCTCGCAAATTACTACAATTTACATAGTAAAGATTTATGTTTTAGAATGCGGTATTACACATCCAAATGCTACGCCTCTTATCGTAAATGGAACTAGACCTAATATCACCGAGTTTCCATGGCATGCCACAATTTACAGAGCAGAAGCACCTGACGCGATTAAAGAATTTATTTGTGGTGCAACTATTATTCACGAGAAACTTTTAGTAACTGCAGCGCATTGCGTATTCATCGAACGCACTAAGACATTAGATGACCCGTCAAAGTATTACATATTAACGGGAAACATTTATAAAGATTACGATTCCATTCTTCACAATCCATTGACTGTGAAAAGGGCTAAGGTATTTACATTTATACTATTTACATTGTTTAAAAATGATACCAATGATCGTAATTTTTTTTATTTCAGGTAAAAAATATATACATCGTGTGTAACTATTTGGGATTAGAGGGAAACTATGCTGGCGACATAGCTATATTAGAAATTACGAAACCATTTGTATTTTCATCTTTACTGTTACCGATATGTTTGGACATTTACCATCAAGTCGAATTAGAAGTTGGAACTTTGGGAAAAGTAGCAGGATTTGGCAAAACTCAATTTGGAACGTATAGTTCTATTTTGCAATCCCTTACAGTGCCGTACATCCCTTTGAATCAATGCTTATCGTCAAGCGATCCTTTCGAAACTAAACGATATGTTACGATTGATAAATTTTGCGCTGGATACACGAATGGTTAGTAAAGAAATTACAGCAATTATTTTCTGTTTTGTTGTGAAATGTATTAAAAACATGACGATTTTAGGATCGTCGGTATGTGATGGCGATAGCGGCGGCGGATTAGTTGTTCAAAGTGGAAATCTATGGTATTTGAAAGGTATTGTTAGTGTTAGCCTTGGCGTGAAAGTAACAGGAGCAGGTAGAACTTGTGACAGTACTACATATTCTCTATATACGATAGTGTCCCGTCATATGACATGGATACAAGACGTTATCCTTAGATTACAAATAAATAAATCATTTCCTTCATGTTTTACAGTACCATAATTTATATAGGCATATTTGGAATTTGGTATTGGCATTATCATGTATCATTTTACAAATAGTCGATATAACGGAATAATAAGGCACAGACTATACGATATTAAAAATAATATTTTGAATGGATTCGTGTAAAATCACATATTTTATACGATTAGGTTATATACTCTTACAGAATGCATTTATATAAAACCTTAATAAATACTATTATATTACAAGAAATATTTGTATGTGAAGCAATTTAAAAAATAAAACATGATGTAAGTAAATAAATGGATATACATGTATTCTATTAATAAAATTTTGCTAATAATTTATTGACATTCACAGATCACACATATTCTAGGTTCCTTAATGTTTCTTTGTTACGAACATTTCGCGATGATGACTCAAATGAAGCAACATTAGATGTAGGAGTACCTAAAAAATAAAATTTTACAAATTATATTGTAACAACAATTAGAATGTGTCATATTTGTAGCATTATAAATCTTACTTTCAACTTGCAAATTTTTTAATCTTTGTTCAAGTTCATCAATATTAGAACTTAATTTTTCACTTGGTATTGAAGGCAAAGAGTCTTCATCAAGTTTCATTAATTCCTCTAATTCTTGTTCTAGATCAATATCGGAAATATCGTTTTTCAAATTCTCTGATAACATAAGTTGTACTTCGTTTTGTTCTTCCAAGGCCTAAAATTCATAGTTCATTTAGATGAAAACAAAGTGATAAATTGTTACCTGCCAGGTATTACATTACCCACCTCTGACAAGTTATCCATAATATCTTTGACATTAGATTCTGATATATCGCTTTCGTTTAATTTCTTTAACACATCAGATCCTGTTTTGTAGGCTGACAATACAGCAGTGTTTGTATGAGTATTCTGAATACTTAATACAAGGGATCGAATGTTCTCAAGAGTCTGCACTCTTTTTTCAATGGTATTTTCTAACTCGAATTTTTTTCTTAAATGTGTCTTTGCCATTTGTCTTAATCCTTTTGCTAAGTAAGATTTGGACTGATTAATGATATCGATTTTTTTTTCTTCCATGAGATGTATCTCGTTTACAAGCTCATTTTCTTGTTTCTCTAATTTATACAGTGCTTCCTCAATTTCTGTTATATTATCAGACGAGTGTACAGCAATCTTAATTAACAACTCATTTTCATTTATATTATTTGTAAAGACCACTTTTTTTTTACGTCTTAACCATATTAAAACTAACATGACAGTATTATCAGATATATTTTTGTTCATTTTAGATTTACAACTTTTTAGTACCTCAGAAAATGGTACAAGAAGATTTTCCTTTTCGTCTTTCAAAATAAAAAATATTGATTCTGCTAATTCACTAATAATTTGCAAATGAATATATCTAGTTTCTTTATTAATTTCATTGCTTACAACGTAACTTTTAACTTTTGAAAATGACCATACAAACGGTCTCTTTACAAATATATCAATTGACCATGATGTCCAAGAATCGCATGGTTCTTTTAAAAATTCAGTTTCTGGAATTATTTCACCATTTCTGTAACATTATTCAAATTAATAATCTATAATTATGTACAAACTATCAAAGCTAGTAGAAACAGAATTACTTGAGCAGTTCTTCAACAACAGATGTCAAACAAAGCGGAGTGCAACCTTTCCTTTTAAAAGCAACATTTAAGTCTGCGATAGAGAAACTGGATTGCATGTTATGCTTCAACCATTCATATATTAGGTTTTGCCAAAACTTGTATTTAGATGTCCAGTCTTGTGGATTGGCAGATTTACTTCGAAAAGGAGAAAACAAAGCATTCATTCTTTCTTCTTCGTTCCAACATTTTGGCATTTTATCAGGCGGTAATGGCAAATTATTATCCATAGCTTTAGTTTCCACAGACATTTTTCGACTACATGGAATTATTTTCAAGTTAAGTTATACTATTATACATTGTGTTGTTATGATATAATGGTTAAGAGTAATACTTGCCACTTTAAAATATCAATCTTCTGTCACATGTAATTAAAATATTCCTCAAGTATTGCTAATTTTCTAGTGTTCACAATAAGATGTAAACATTTCATTATTTAAAAATGTCATCGAAATCATTCTAAAGACGTAAATATTAGAAGTGTGCACTTGTGTATGTACTCTGACTACACAAGTACACTGATATATGTACACTTGTGTACTTCAGGACACCAAATATAGATTAGCAGCAACATTCAGAGACTATTGTTGTGAAGATTTGCGTCAAATTTCCTTTCAAAAGAATTGTAATAGTCTATAGTTTACTATACTAGTGTGTATAATATTGTTCAAAGAGATAGACGTGTGTAGGTCGCTTTGTAATATAGGGGCGGCTATTTCCCGACATTCGACTGCAACTTGTAAAGGTTTAGGTTATTTTCCGACATTCGACCGCAACGGGATACATAAAAAGTGGTATGCAGCTACAGCTACAGTACGGGCTTAGCAATCCCGAGGTACCCTAGCTAGATAGGAGCCAGTGGAGCTTCGACCATACATACATGGACTCAGTACTATTGTACTGTATGTATACATGTATCATATATATATATAATACATACACATATGACATATGTATATCGTAGCCTATGGTCACTTGCGCCACGAGTTCGGGATTTTGATAACAGTTTTCTAGTAACTTTCGTATGGAGTTGGATCTCCTTATACAGTCTTCATGAGAGTTACATTACCGGAGTTATGTAAGGAAAAGTAACGTCAAGAAAAATTTGTTCATCGCTTTGTTCATAGATTGCGCCACCAGAGAGTGAACAGTTGTCGTCCTTGTCGCACATTTATCTTTCTCTCTCGCACATTATCACGTGTAACTTCCTTGTCTATTCTGTTCTCCTGCTACCTCCGTTTGAGCTTCACGAGCAATGAAGAGATTGCGCCACTTGCACCAAACATAGTAGCCGAGGGAATTTAGACATGAAACTACGCTAGGAGTCCACGTAGTAAGTGTTAGATTAAATTTTATTCTCATTAAATTTATTACTCCATATCTTTCAATTCCCATTCAATGTACAACTTACAACCACACTCACCACCCTCTTAAACAAACATTTCCCACTAACTGAGCTTCAGAATACCCATAAATCGACTGCCAAGAGTCACCCCCAACAGAAACAATCTTGAAACCATTCTACAAAACCCCTGTTTACCATTTCTCACTCAAAATTCCTCTCCAGATAAGAATTTTCCCCACCTGTCGGTGGCCACGATCGTGATCAATGCATGATGTACAGTCGACGACAGATAGTAATGCAATCACGAGCCTGGAACCGTGCCCATTATCCGTCGAGTTTCACCGATAGCCGATTTTTAAGAGTGTCGGCGCTCGTATCACTCTCCAGTCGATTGACCTTATCACTGGCTGCCAGATTAGCGTCAATCGCGCGTACGAGTGTTCCTGCCAGTGTCAGCCGATCTGGTCCCGCGCGTAGCTCGCGTTGGTCGTCAGGAAAATGACGATCACCGTGGTCCAGGCGAAGCTCGCCTCGATGATCGCCATCGGGGTGGGAAGTTTCGTCGTGGGGGTTGCTCCAGCGTGCTTCGTTTCACGCGTACGCGACCTCCAGCAGAGGTTGTTCCTCTCGTGCACCCTCTGCTTCGGGGGTGGAGTGCTGCTGGCCACCTCGATCCTCCACATGTTGCCAGAGACGAGGGAGTCGGTACCGCAATACGCAGAGCTGCTATTCTCTTGCGGATTCCTTCTGCTCTACCTCGTGGACGAAGTTGTGCATTATTTCTGGGGCAGCGAGGAAGAGCACAGCCCTGAGCAGCGATATGAGAACAGGCACGGAGTCACGGGGAACCAATTGTATGTAGTATACAGGGTGTCCCAAAAATGTTGTCACATCTTGAAATGGGTGATTCGGGAGGTGATTTGAAACAACTTTTTCCTTAGCGAAAATGTTGTCCGAGGCTTCGTTGAGGAGATATTAACGGAAAATGTTGACCGATCAGAGCGCGCGTATACCGTTGGAGCGCTCTGATCGGTCGACATTTTCCGTTAATATCTCCTCAACGAAGCCTTGGACAACATTTTCGCTAAGGAAAAAGTTGTTTCAAATCACCTCCCAAACCACCCATTTCAAGGTGTTACAACATTTTTGGGACTGTAGTATTAGGTTGGCTAGAAAGTTGTCAGGTATAAATAAACAGCGATTTGAATCGTCTTTGTCCTCTTAGGACACCCCTTTGTTTCGAGCAGTAACTGTACTGTCGCTGGAAGGGATCTTGCGAGGTCGTAAAGTCGGTCGGACATTGATCTTTACAACTTAAGTTGACCGCAATTAGTAATGTGACACCTTTTTAGACAAGGACAGAGCTAGACTTTTCGTCCAGGGCCGTATGGTATCAGAATTAGGATGTTCATCATATTTCAATAACTGTTTTCTTCTTATGTATGTTCACACATAATTCTGTTGGCCGATTTATTGAAAATACTGTGGTAGGTAGGAACTTAGTTAACCAATCATCGCCAAGAGTGTTGGATTATCAATACGCTTAACGAAGAATGAACTTATTGTTCTTTGTTCAAAATTGAATCGCCGTTCTCCGAAGTGTTTCACTCCTACGTACCGCCGTCGATACTTTGTTTTAAAAGTCGAACTGTGGCGACCTGAAACATAAACACTCGAGAGAGATGAGAGGACCCGGATTTCCTTCTAGGGTCGAAGTTTTAGTTAGTTGACCATGAGATCTCTTTTAATATAGAGTGTAATTAATTATTTACAACTCCCATCTCTAACAAAAAGTTGTCGGTTTTTCCAATTTTACACCCCTGTCGTCCTACGGATCAATTACCTGGGCCAATAAACCAATAAATACTGTTTCGGTTTACGACCTCACAAGATCTCTTCCAGCGACAGTAACTGGTGTAGAGCCTTGTAGTAGTAGAGATGGAAGGCAGGTACCATTTCCCGGTGAACCTGTCAATTTTGGATGTAGAGATTGTTATGAAATTCAACTATGTTGCGGTCAAGACGAATTTAGAGGGAGTTTATGTCACCATTCTGCTAGATTTGTAATTTTTGACAAGATATGAGGTTTTAGTGGTTTTGAAGTACGTTGTGGTTAAGATGAATTCAGAGCTGATTTCACTAGTTTCACGTTGGACAAATCATTCTCGTCTCGTTCGGTATCTAGCATGTTTGCACATTGCATAACCGTCTTAAGATATCCACTGGACTGGTCAGCAGGCGTGTAGCTATTTTGGTATTATCAAATGGGAATAACGATTATGGCGATTCTAGAGTGTGCATCGTTCAACGAGCAAAATAAAGGGAGGAACGTAATTTCATTGAACGGAGTTCATACATTATATTAGTTCGAGACGTTTTTATTCCCAGAGAGTAAATATGATCAGTACGTTGGTGATTGTAGACGAATATTAATTTTCAATGACTTATGTTCGAGGCAGATATATTTGATTGATAAGGAAGAAGCTTTTAATTTCTTTAATGTTTTTAAATTGTCGCGTATCAGGCGACTGATAATGGCGGGAGAAAAGACATCAACTGTGAAGAACGAGATGCGAATCAACACCTTTAAAATGAAAACGAAGTAGCCTTTTCATAAAAAAGCAAAATATTACAAATACACGAAAAGTGGAGAACAACTGGCGTAAACAATACACCAACGTGAATAATCGAACATTTCATTCTTAATTACTCGATAATACGATTGAAGTGTTCAGCAAACGCCTGATAATGGAAGACTGAGAAGAAATTCGATGGAAGCCGCGTTTAATCGCGTTATTCTTTCACTCTTTCTCTTCCGTTGTCTGGTCGAGCGCTCGAAGGATTTTTGCACGCGGGAAAACGAACAAAAGTTGGACGCCACGTCGAAAATCGATTTATCTCTCGATAAGTGCGACTGTTAGATACCAATCGAAGTTAGATATCTTTCAGGCGTGATATACCCGGCCGTGAATTTACAGGTAGCCATTTTTCTTTGGTCTGATGTCGAGAGAAATTTTTTCTTTCCTTTATCACAGTGTTTATTGTGGTTTATCGCTATTATTGCACATCCCAGATGCTCTCACGTCCAATCAAATGGATGAATAAAAAAATTGGTAGAAGTAATAAGTGGATTTATTGAACTTTGAAAAATACAAGGTTTAGAATTAGGATACATTTGTTTATTTATTTGAAAGCATGGATCTTTAATTTGAAAAATCTGGAAAAATTCTGTAACGTATTCCTCGTTTAAAACGTCTCCAATCATGTTCAAAATTGATCTTATAACAATATAATATAAAACCGCTATATCTCTTTTAGAAAATTTAGGGCAGAGTTTGAAGAAGAAAAAGATATTTCCTCCCCAACAATATTTGCCCTAAGAGGCTTCCACAACCCCTTGCAATTAACTTGGACAACCCAGTGTACATTGTACATCAATATTAGTATGCCATTAGACCTCCAAAACCGAAGAATATCTTTCCCAAAGGTCGCGACTTCTCCCCTCGATTACCATCAGTAAATATTTATCTTCCCTTAAAACATTCCAGAAAAGGGACTCTCCCCGAAGTAATTAGCTTCCGTCACAGTAAGAAATCTGGATTCCTCCTCATTAATTTATACTACGGGCAATTAGAAAATGGAATCCTGGATTGCAGCTATGGCGCGACGACGAGGACCATCGGGAGCGTGCACGGACCCGAGGTCAATCCGAAATCACTTTATCAGACGAATCTCGATGGACATGGAACGCACAGTGGATGGAAAAGCAGCACTTACGGGATGACGCAGTACGCGCCTAATGCGCCACCTTGTTTCAACGAGGAGGCCACGTTTTTGTGCCATGTGAATCATTCCAAACCGTGCCAGGAGTCTAATACCAACTTGATGGGCCTTTTGCTGGCCCTCACGGTGCACTCGATCCTCGAGGGACTGGCGATCGGTTTGCAGAAAGCCATGTCAGAGGTGACTGTCAACATTCATCTGTATAAACTCGTAAAGATGCCTGAGGATTTGATTAAAAGACAGATATTATTTTCAGGTATTACTTTTGGTGGGAGCAGTGTCCTCTCACAAGTTCGTCGTCGGTTTTTGTTTAGGATTGGAGCTAGCAGGCGCCAACAGCAGCCTTTGCAGGCTACTTTTAGCAATTTTCTTTTTCTCCATCGGGTCTGCAATCGGAATAGGAATCGGAATGATAACGCTCCGCGTGAGTACCTTACAACTATAATATTCCATGTACTAATAAATATGTTATAAATAGCCATACATATACTATACAATGATATATAGAATATTGTAATTTAATATAATATAAAAGAACACTCAGTCCAGATTTACTGTTTAGAGACAGAAATGTGATAATAACAGAAATGATAAAATTTTTGGATTCGAGCAGTTGGACAAGAGCTGGATGGACTTCGCCTTTCCGTTTTTGCAAGGTTTAGCTGGTGGCACGTTGCTCTACGTGACAGTCAGCGAGATACTTCCCAGAGAGAGGGCAAGATGGCATAAGAGCGAGCGACGTTACGCGGGTATTTTACAGTTCTTCTCCGCGTGCGTTGGATTCACTTTTATTGCGCTCTTGAACAGTTACTTGGCCACGTGAACACTTCTCAGGCTATTATTCAAAGTTCACAGAAATTGTCCGTAAAAAGAACTCGAATGGAATGGAACAATGGACTGCGAAGAACTGAAAAACAAAATAAAAAAGAAATAGACAAAACATAGGAAGCTTCCCAGAAATAAATTTGCTCGCGAAGCTATCTTTGTTCGTGTATAAATATGAGACACTAGTACCTACATGTGACGGCTATTGGGAATATCGTGTCGGACGGAAAGAGAGATAGGGTGGAGAGAAATACGTATTTTAAATATTGTACAAAAATAGAACCATGCATCGGAATCGATACGACGTTTTAGTCCGCGATCATCCCTTTTTTCCTGTCCGTTTACAGTCTGCTCTCCCCGAGTCAATTTGACCTACGTCGAACTTGTTTTTAAACTTACAATCTTTAACGATTATTAGAGCAGGGTTAATAAGGATAATTGTATAGATAAACTGATTTGCTCATTCCCGCTTCATTTTCAGAGATACAGTAGTCTGGTTAACAGATGTGCACTGTGTCAAAGGGCCAGCCATCTCTTGAACCTGTATTAAACAATTTTTTCTTCAAAAGCAATTCACCCAATAAAAGATCTGCTTACTGGCCTCCGTTATACATACTTTAAATAATAAAAAAATAATTTTTATCCCGACTTTTTAAATAAAATGGCCACGCTGGGGTTAATGGGTGAGGAAAGTTCGTCTTTGAAGATTCGTCCAGACGTGTCTACCTCTCGACACCCATCCTCCTCTCGAAATAACACTGCTATAACGTGCATTATGAGAGGTTTCACACAGACAGTTGTGCTGTCCTTTTCGCTGAAATAACTTCTAACGAGATGAAGTTTCCCGAGGTTCTGCGCCTTCGAAATCCACCTTGCCATGGATTGTTTGCGTCGACTGGATTACGTTAGCTCGGAGCAATCTACCAAGAAATGGAATCGAGATATTTCACCGGCCGTCTGACAAGTTTCTTCGATTCGCACTTCTTTTTTCTTTTTTTTTATTCGAAACAAATTATTCGTCGCGAACAGGGATCGGGCGTTAATGTCACGCAAAGTTTTCAAGGATCTCTCCAAGAGTTGACGCGTTTGGCAAGTTTGAATTGCATTCAAAATTCGCTAGTTTAGGAATCGATCTTTCGTGATCGAGATCAAACGTCTCGTGGACGGTACGGTATCGTGGGATGTGCTTGTTCTCGAAGATTAGTGGCGATAGATTTTGGGAGCTGTTCGTAGTGTTATATTAATCAATAAAACAGATTCGATGTATATTACATAGTTTTTGTAGTATTATATTAATTAATAGAATATATTCTACACACGCTAGGTGCAGTTGTCATATTTTATATTTAGCGTAAGCTATAAACGAATAAAATTAAGTCTGAGGATGTGATTTTTATCCACGAGAACTCTCGTCCTGAAAGATGCGGGTTCGCAGCGTGACAGATAAGCACGGACTCGTGATACTCGATGGTATCAGATTGGATCAAGTTCACTGTCGCCGTTGTATTAAGGTACCATATTCCTTGGAGTTGTGTTTCGATACCTTATTAGGAAGTTTAAAGTCGATAGGGCGTTCACGCCTGCTCGTGTGACCTACATAATTGGTTTCACCCATTTTTCTATTAATTTTGTATATGTTATACATTTCTTTGTTTCTTTACTTCTACTTTGAGATTTGAGTAAGAGGTTAGTCGCAGTCAGGAAAATCGAAACGGACAGTTTCTTGTGTGTTTTTCTTAACGTATTAAATAATAATTTTTCTGAATGAAATGTAAATATATTACAGAGTATGTCTTAAAGAACTATAAAAGAATTTTTGTTGTAAAAAAAGGTTAATTTATTTCGTCATAACAGGCAATGGCGTGGGTGGCCACTTGATTCGCGGTGAGCAAGATTTCTACAAACTGGTGCATCTGGAAACAAAACTAAAGGTAGATTTAGAAAATATATTAGACTAACGGGTCCCTGATCGAAGGATTTTTTATTTTCTTGTATACTTCTTTTTTATCCTGTATTGAATCGCTTAATTTTAGTGAAAAAATTGAAAATCAACTCCAAATGTACGCCATCTTGTTTTAAATGAATTTTTTCCAAAATCCTTCGTTCAGGGACCCGCTAGACTAATCTATTTTCGTAATCTACCTTTGTTTTTGTTTTCAGGTAAACCAGTGTAGAGAAATCTTGCTCGCCGCAAACCTATGTTTTTAAATCATCGTCTACGTCATCGGCTGTTATGACGATATAAATTAAACGTTTATTAAAACAAAAAATGTTTTTTAGTTCTTTAAAACATGCTTTATACCTGCAACACCAATACCATGTCTTGACCAAATAATTAATGTAAAAACAATAATAAAAGAAGAATGGAATAAAATTTGGACCACACCAACATAACAAAAATTTACAACACCATCCAGAACTTCTATCAGCAAATACCAACCATAAACCTCAACAGGAAAGAAAAATCAGGACCACATCAGAAATACAATAGACTTCCTCCAAGACATTAATATATATTCTAAGATTTAAAAAATCGCAAATAGTTCTGTCGCTAATGACCTTGTAGTCGATGCGACATAAAACAGACAGGGAAAAAAAATATACTTAATTATTACTTGTGCAAATTATTATTTAATAACTAAAAAAAAATCATAAAGAAATGTCGTTTTTCTTCTTTCTGACTGCGACTAACCCCTTAAATGAAAGTATGTCGTGTAAACAGTGTATTCAGTTATTCTTCTTGCAAACAGTTATTCATTTGCCTAGCTTCACGAGAGGAAAAAAGTCTACTCCAAGTGGATCCGGTTTCCGTTATTTCAATGACAAAGTGCAGCTGTTGATTCCGATTCGTGTCCGCTACTCGAATCACCGAGTACAATGGTACTCTAAATGATTACATGGTGGCCAGAGAATAACGGAACCGAGTTTAATGAGGTTTGACTGCCCGCAAAACCTTACTTAAGGAAACCCGCACAATGGATTCTATTTATCGGTCCAAGTTTTCGTGAAAAAACACGAGGAATCTCGAACTTGAGCAACTGATGTTCTTTTGTGGTTTATTCTTCACATGAAATTTTGCAGAGTTACTCTGTAGAGTCACACATTACAAGGGAGCACAACCACAAGGGAAATTTTAAAGCAGTCTGTGTGATTCATTACTATGTTGATACTTGAAACATTTGTTAGATTTGAGACAGAATCAGAGTTTAAAAATTTGATACTGAACGGCGATCAAAGTGAAGGAGTGAGAGTTGGAAAAAAACATGGCACGTTTAATGCATACCAAAGGAATCGGTGATAAAATGCGGGAACTACGGCCACGCGAATAAAAATAAATCACTTTTCCAATTTCCACTGCAGCGCTGCGTATAATTTACAGTTTTCAGTCGATGCATCGTTGCCTCGCGCAATGTTTCGTTATACGACCGAAAAATCAAAAAACCGTTTGGCTTTCCTCGTATACAGTTTGGTGAAGACTAATTCTCACGGAAAAAAATAAGTAAACGTATAATCTAATTTGATGTTTGAAAATGTGGTTCTGAATAAAATTGCGAAATTAACGTTCTCATAATTTTTTCTCATAATTTTTTCTCATAATTCGGGAATGGGTTGCAGCACTCTGCATCGATCACGCGTATCGATATCAGGAGGGCTGACTTGATTTGTTCGCAGTTTGCGCGACGCAAACGGGCCCAGGAGCTCCTCGTTGTTGTCGTGAATCTTGTTTCACTTAGGCGTGTTACAGCGTTAATCGAATTAAATGCTAATCTCGCCAAGGAACCCACCAACAACTTGACGCTAATGAAGGCGATTGCAAATGGTTGCAGTAACGCGAACTACGTGCTCGACCAGTCAACGGCCGCAGCAAATTAATCGCCGGCATAACTCGAGTAGGTTAACTCTTATCTACTATTAGCGAAAATATAAAATAATCGTTAAGAATAAATCGTGCTATATTTTGCAAAATCATATTCTCCACAATAGCTTCAACAAGTGTTGTTGATAATTCATTTAACTATTGTCGGGTCATTATTCATATTATATCATTCATTCAGTATTCATTATATCATTAATCTTTAGTTATTCAAATCGAAAGATATAGAAATTTAGGCAAATTTCTCACGATTAATGTCTTTAATGAATACAGTGGGTGTAGAATGTATTCGTACACCGATCAATTTCCCTAAAAACTTTTGTGGGAAATTGTAGTTTCTTAACTTCTT
>NW_026534347.1:10984008-10996632 GCF_026225885.1 Hylaeus anthracinus | reverse complement strand
AAACTCTACTGTAAATGGTTCGTCATAAGAATCGTACAAATACTTATTGCTTCTACACTTTTACCCACTTTTCGCATTTTTTTTGTTAATTTCACAAATTATATTGACTGGTAAATGTTGTTTGGACTATATCTATTTTAGAGACTTCCGAGAATATGTAAAATATCATTGGTTACAAAATAAAGAAGTTAAGAAACTACAATGTCACACAAAAGTTTTTTGGGAAATTGATCGGTGTACGAATACATTCTACACCCACTGTACGAACGTACGAATCTGCAACAAGTCCAGCAATCGGTTGTTTTACCATCGAAATATTAGCAACATTCCCCGAAAAATCGTAGTACCAAATCTAGAGGATGCTAGGATCGCGCTAATTGATCAAACGTTTCCCATCAGAAGCCACTTAGAGCCCCAATCTCAGCTTTGATCGTGGCATTCTGGTATTTTGGTTCGGATAACCGGCCTATTAGTCGCCGTAGGCCTGTGTACCACTCTTACACGTGATCGAAAATGAAGGGGTCGATGAGATTTGCTGGGAACGACTGGCATTTTAATGGGGCCGAAGCCTATGCCTTGAAACGACGTTATCCTCGGTGTCCCTTCCCTTCACCCTTAGGAATACCGTCGGTACCGTTCGATCGGCACTTTCCAAGCCTAGCTAAACTCCAATATCAGGACAGAGAAGTGTCACGGTAGGGGCCAAAGGAGCAAAGGACGATGAAAAGGAGGCTGGGGGGACGGAGCGAGGCGTGGGAGGGTCGAAGTCGACGTTGGAGCCTCGTGGAAAGGCATTTAGTAATCGGACTTCAGGAATCTTCAATATAGGGGAGACTAATGACATAATAATTGATCTCAGAGATTGTCGCTCGCTTGTTTATCGCTGACCTGCTAACGACTATTCGATTATTCGTCGTTCGCTCTACGAAACGTTTAATCCACCGCCTTCACGCGTCGAAACTGTGATATTTTGTTAAAGATAATGTAATTGGGATTGCTTATTAATTATATTGCAGATTGAACTAATGCAGACTTCTCAAAGACTGCATGTATTTTTTATTTTCACCTTCGGACCACTACTCGAATATTAACGCTTTACCGACCGGTAGCCTATTAATCGTCTCTTTTCCATGGCAAACAATACTTTCTTATTTATTACTGAGATACACACGATCCCATAGTATGCTTCCATTAATATGTGGATTATGAAATATATAAATGTAATATATAATATAATATAATATAACACTAATGTTATGAAAATAAACAATATTATTGAATTTAAGTACATACATATATGTCCAAACGCTACTGATCGGTAAAGTGTTAAGGAAGTGTACGTACACGGAACTGCAAGGGCTTGCGTTTGTCCTATTTTTGTCTCGACAATGCAAATTTGAGACCTCCCAATAGTCGTTTCCGCTAGATAAATGTTCAAACTTGTGCGCAAGCTCCTAGGTAGTCTACTGTTGCTTTTTTGTGTCATAATTAATAATATTCAGCAGTATTTCGCGATCAAAAGAAGCAATATAGTGGCGTGACAGTGCTACCGCGTTGTCTAAACTAACGCTGCTGAGTATTGTTAATTATGACACAAAAAAGCAAAAGTAGACTACCTATAGGAGCTTGCGCACAAGTTTGAACATTTATCTAGCGGAAACGACTATTGGGAGGTCTCAAATTTGCCTTGTCGAGACAAAAATAGGCCAATCGCAAGCCCTTGCAGTTCCGTGTACGTATACAGTGATGTGGAGCTGTGTGAGTGTGTACGAGCCCGTACAAGGCACGGGAGTCCATTCCCTTAAGGCGTCTGGCCACCCTGAGCGCTCGCCAGATGGGTACTATTCTTAAAAAATTCATAAATTCGAAAGTATAGAAAAAAATATTTTTATGTTTTGACACATACTAAAGAACGGTTTAATGAACACATGAAAAATTTTTTGATATAACAAAAAATAAAATGGCGGGGGTTCGAAAATTTTGGTCAAGGCCTTCGGCACGAAACGCGCGTGGGCTGTACCATCATTATATTCTTTAGGTTGCATGTGAAAAAGAAAAAAAAATATTAGATTGTTTCTGGAGTTTGTCGCAAGAGAGTAGCAATTGGATTTTTTTTTACCATTAAGAAAATTATGGTGAGCCGAAGAAATTTTTTTTTTTATTTTTCACCGAAATTTCACGAGAAAAATCATCAATAAAAAGAAAAACTGATCAAGTAATCGCAAAAATCTATTGCTACGCTTCAGATAATGTATCTAAAAGTAGTGTGTACAAATTTCAGAGCAATCGAACCGATAGTTTACGAGATTTACGTTGTACCATTCCGAAAAATGTAGTTTCGAGATAATCCCAAAAGACAGTAAACGTGCAGTCCGATTGCTCTGAAATTTGTACACGCTACTTTTAGATACATTATCTGAAGAGTAGCAATGGATTTTTGCGATTAATTGATTCATTTTTTAATTAATTTTTTTTTAAGAATAGTACCCAACTGGCGAGCGCTCAGAGTGACCAGACGCCTTAACACTAGAAAGATATTTTTGTTCTTCTTGTTCTAAGGACATCAAAGTTAAATTTACCAAGCCTAACTAAAAAGGTGTCCTTTTGACTACTCTTCACTTTGAAATGAAAATAACTATAATAATACAAGGGTTGATTAACTAAGAGTTAGTAAAATAAGGGTTGTCATAATAAAAGTGATGTAAGTTATATCGTCGCTTTCTCTCAGACTAAAATAATGATAAACAAAATGCTCGGTGACGTCGAGTTTAGTGAAACGGGAAATTTAGACGAAACACGATTCCCAGGAGTGTTCCACGGTTTAATTAACACCGTTCCAGCCGTCGTTATTTAAATACCAATCTTCATAAACGTGTAACGTAGAATTAGCAAGCCTTAAGTTGACTATACTGTCAACTAAATATTAACCGAGCAAAAGTAATTAAAACCCTGCAATTGGATTGCAATAAGAGAAGTAAGGATTCGTCGAGAATCGTCTCGAAACGGAAAACGGCGCGGTTAGGCGGCGGCGAAATATTTCTTTGCTTTGCATACATGCATTGCAGATGAATCGCGTTACTGACTATTCATCGAATTCTTCCCCTTTAGCATAAAATTAACGCTGCGCCGCTCGCGGATTATTTGTTGTTAGCGTTGACGAACGACGGGCAATATTCGAGTAAATATTTGCCATACACGAAGTAGGTCATTGGTTAACTCGAACGATGAAACACGGAATGCAGGTAAACAATTTATCTAATTACGTAAACGGGAAAATTGTTCTTCTTGCGTCGCAGTTTTTGCGAAATTGGAATATTCTGATCAGTTATCGAAATCGAATAAACTGCAACTAACTAGGTAGCGAGCACATAAAATTACTAGGAATAAAAGATCATCGAATGAACATTGCGAATAGACAGTTAAACAGAGTTTTCTATACCTTACTGGTTATTTAAATAAAAATTCAAGAAGGTACTTCCAGCGCAGCAATGTAAAATGAGACCTCGTGCGCAGATAAGTAGATCAAGACCGTCCCTAGTAAGTAGAATAGGGTCGATACGGGTCAGACAAGAAGAATACAAATTCGATGGCTGAACAGACAATCAGAAAATAGAATTAAAGTTATGCTAAACGACACTAGGTGCATCGAAAGTATCCAGCAGATAATCCAATAATATTTTTATATTGCTGTTAGAACATTATGGACACCAAGGGTTGGATTTAAATTGCTGGAACTCTCGGTCGTAAAATAGCAAACATTTGATCATAATTTTCGATATCAGCTAATAGATTAGGGACGAAGAATGGCCTCGGTATGTCGCAGAAGCAAGATTATCGATGATTGAATGCATGTGTATCACTTGCACGTTAGTCGAAAGATGGATTGCCCAGGATGCGCCGGTACGAGATACGGTTAGAACAATTTTGAAGTTTGCGAGCCGGAACTCCGAGCTCAGTTTCGTAATTCGATTAAAAAGCGAATCATAGCGGGGCGAACTTTTCCTCTAAAACAATTTCAACTTCCTTCGACTCTGTTACTCGTATTTATTTAAATGTAATTAACCTCTTGCGGGATATGTGTATCGGTATTATATAGTATGTTGTATTGAAAGGTATTCCTATAAAAATCTGAATACCTTCTACAAAGATGAATGGATAATTAAGAAAAATAACAGATCAAGATATTTCGTAGTTTCTCACAAAAACTGTTACAAATTTCGTGAATTCTACGTGAAAAAGAATAACTGACGTCCTTGGAAGAAATTGGTCATTCGTCGTGATCAGCGGTTTAATCCGTTTGGCTGAATGGATGAATTGTCTCGTGAGAGGACCGTCGACGAAACACGTCTGGATGAGTATAAAAATCGGCAATATACGTCGAGCTTTCCGCGATAGAAGATGCGGTGAAAAAGTGGATCCTCTCTCAATGTCTATTTCGATAGTTTTATCGCAACGTGCTCGCCTCATATTTCTTCGTTTAACATATGAAACGGCCACGAAGCGTGGTGATATAGTGCTATGAATATGAATAGTTCCCTTTGTCTCCTTTGTACGTGTGCGATTGCTACCGCGCAAACATTTTGGAACGTTCCAGTTAAACTTACCAACGTGTAACGTGAACATTTATCACAAAGGTTACGCTTACGGACATGTTTACCGGGATTTTCTTAAAAACAGCTTTTCAATGTCCCAACTACATATTTGTTACGATTGTAAAGATTAGAAAATCCGTTGACATTTATACAATGAAAGACGATTCTGAACATTTTTACAAATTCGAAATAAATTCAATCTTTTAGCATCGAGAACTTCTATTTGTCTGTGCTTGTGCCTGTGGATTTTTTTGTTTACAAAGTTCCACGCATATTTTTTAAATGGAAAATGTTTCATTCGGAGAGCATTAAGAAAGTTTCGACTCCTGCATTCAACTTTAAAATATTAATTTAGAATGACAGGGATTACTTTTCAATATCCCAGGGATAGAAACATTCCAATTATTTTAAATATTATAAGGAGCAAATAATCATTGACGAATTATATATTTCACATTATTTATGAAAAATATAGAACAGAAGAAAATCAGTGTACCGTTAAAGTAAGATATTAGGTTGTCCCGAAAGTTTCTTTCGCGAGTTGCACTCAATTATTTTATGTAGCCGTGTTTATATAAATAAACAATCTAATTTCATAGATATTCATGTTGTAACAATAATGGAGCAAAATGAATCTTGCACAATTCAGTAATGTAACATAAAACATAAACTATTGTGCATGTATTACTTATTAATATAGCGAATGAAACTTTTGGGACAACCTAATACATTTGTTTATTTACGTGAAAGCATGGATCTTTAATTTGAAAAATCTGGAAAATTTCTGTAACATATTCCTTGTTTAAAACGTCTTCAATCCTTTCCAAAATTGATCGTATAACAATATAATATAAAACCGCTACATACAAGATTCAGAATTAGGGTATTAGGTTGTCCCGAAAGTTTCTTTCGCGAGTTGCACTCATTTATTTTATGTAACCGTATTTATATAAATAGACAATCAAATTTCGTAGATATTCATGTTGTGACAATAATGGAGCAAAATGGATCTAGCACAATTCAGTAATGTAACATAAAACATAAACTATTGTGCATGTATTACTTACTAATATAACGAAAGAAACTTTTGGGACAACCTAATACAAAAATGGTTCACCTAATTTAATAAATAATAAGAATATTTCGCACGTCTATCCTGGATCTATCCATCAATCGTCTTTAGAAAAATGATTAGAGAACGTACGAGCATCGAACACAAATAAGAATAATGTGCCAGTAAGAAAGGCATTGAAATGAAGGCAGCCAGAGTTTTTCATCCCCTTATCGCGGCCCGTCACGCCTCCGAAGCGTCTTTTGTGAAAACGGGAAATGATTTACCGCCCAAATCGTGTATGAAAGAAGTGCAATCCTCGTCGAATATTTTCGGTGTCCCATTTCTCATAAGGGAGACTGATAGAGAAGCATTGAGGTGCCATTGGTGCCCGTCGTTGTACCATTGACCTTAACGGAGTATTATCGTCTAGAAACTTCATAAATTCGATTTTTTTTCTTTTGCATTTTCTTATCATTTGGAGTTTTGAGAAAGTGCCTCTAAATTATTAATTTGAAATTCGTAGAGCTCCCATAGTTACAGAAGCTTAAAGGCTGTTCACCAGTATTAGTGCTAAATGTATAGCAAACTTTAAACGCGTTTTTCTCGAAACGACATTTTTCAAGCCGGGCGCACGTTTTTCTCAAAAACTATTGGACCGAGTGACTTCTAGTTTTACACACATTTCGAGGGCACCATCAGCTATGTTCTGAACTAGAATTATACCTGTAGCTTGAATATTTTAGCCCTGCTCTCATATTTTAGTTGAGAATTTTCCGGAAAAATTAAACCTTAATTTTCAAACAGCTGCAATTCTGATCAAAAATTTAGTACTCACTTAATTCTAATTCAGACGATAACTACATTCATATAGATTGAAAAAAACATTTGTTTTTCTGTCTAAGACGACTAGAACCGCCACACCCTGTGCGCCCGATAGAACGAGCGTCTTACGCAACAACCTGTATAACAGCGCATAACTTGTATAGATTTCAATGAAGTATTTCATAAAAATTTGTGTTGTTAGTTGAAACGTGTTTTATTATGCATAAAAGACCCTGGTACTGTAGGTTTGATAGTTTTCGCAAAATTAATTCCTAAAAATTACTGAAAAAACAAACTTCTAGACGATAATATCCCCTTAACAGGCTGCCAGACTAAAACTCGTCAAAATTTCTAGTTAAAACTTTGTATCGAGACTGTTGTAGATTACATAATCTCACATTTGCCGTTGTATTTAATTTTTTGTCGTCTCATTGTTGGGATTTATTTTTGTTTAGTTCTTTACTGAAAAGTCCTGTCACCCATTTCTGATTGAAAGTGTTCTACCTTTTTGATGGACCGTAATGCATGGTGGGATAGTTTTAAACCCACCTCGAAATTTTGCAATAGCTGCATATGTATAAGTGTGATACCTTTGTTAATAAAAATATAACAATTTTGTTTGATTTAAAACGCAATAAAATTCCTGTGCAACATGGGTCTATTTTATGACCTGAATTCCTGTGTCGCAAAGAGTTAAACAGGAAAAATTGAATATAAGCATGTAATAATAACGGATAAAGAGTAGAAGATGACTCTTCTTCGCTGCTTCTTCGTCGTTCAAGTGCATATGTACGCGTGGATCGATCCCAAGCGTTACATGGATGTGCATATATTTATACAGTTGAATATATCTAACTGAACTTCTCAGTGGAAAAGATCGAGGATGAAAGTGTTGCTGAAGGAACCGTGGAGTACAGGAACCAATTGAATCTGTTATTCTAGGAACTCCTCCGGGGTGGCCACTTCAATTATCGCCACTTCGTCCGTTCGAGTCCGCAGTCGAACCACGATTCTCACCCTTCGGAACTCCTATCGTTTGTTTCTGCTTGCTTTATCGCGCAAAAATTTACGTCTGCGAAATTCGTACACGCTGGAGAAAATTACGGAAATGGGGGTCGTAAGGGTTTGGAATTTAAAGCAATTTAAAACGATAACTATTAGGTTGTTCCAAAAGTTTCTTTCGCTTTATTAATAAGTAATACATGCACAGTAGTTTATGTTTTATGTTACATTACTGAATTGTGCACGATTCATTTTGCTCCATTACTGCTACAACCTGAATATCTATGAAATTAGATTGTCTATTTATAGAAACACGACCACATGAAATAATTGAGTGCAAGTCGCGGATGAAACTTTCGGGACAACCTAATATTAAAGGTTTAGACTATTTACAGTCTTAAAACAAAATTAAAATCGCGATATCGTGAGAAAACTGTTCCCTTTTCCAGGAAATGGGAAGTAAATGACTCCCTTTAGTAGGAAGTTATTTGAATTCATACTTTTTATCACAATGCAAATGTTCGTTTTCCGACACTTTGCATTCACGATGCCAGTGATGCAAATTTTGTAGTCACTCTTTGATAAAAACCTTGTCAAAGAACCCTGGTCTGCTTTAAACGACTACAAATATCATCTGCCAACGTTTTCCCAATAAATCTGAATAAGATGTATCTTTTAGTTAACAAAAAGTAAAAAATTAGAGACTTCATTTGCCTTATCGTATTTAATTTCCGATCGTTCAATGCAGGCGGTAATTAAACCTTTGAAAACGACGATGTTGGTGGATTTTACCGTATTAATAATTAACTTTCAACAGGCGTATCGATATAAATATCACGATCTTTAAATTTCTTTGATCCAGGCCAAATAATAATTTTAGAGAATTTATATGTAGGTGTACAAAGAGAATTTTTATATCAATTATTATTTTTTCATTCGTAAATTCTCTTTTTACCTTCATGGCTTCTATTAGGTTGTACCCAAAAGTTTCTTTCGTGAGTTGCATTCAATTATTTTCTGTGGGAGTGTTTATATAAATAGACAATCTAATTTCTTAGACATTGATGCTGTAACAGTAATGGAGCGAAATGAATTGTACACAATTTTATAATGTAACATAAAACATAAAATATTGTGTATATATTAAGTATTAATAAAACGAAAGAAACTTTTGGGCAACCTAATATGCGAATTGTGAGTTTTTAACATTTATTTCATTCGCGTGCGTTATTCACTTCTCTTTAATTTTCTCATTTCCACTCATCGTCCACATGTCGAACATGTTTATAGCCACATATTTCATTCAAATTTTTATTTATATAGGGTAAGGTAATAGCTTCATCTGTATTTTATTATTTCGAGGGGGAATAAGTATGTAAAATGCTGCTTTCAAAAATCGTTTAGTATAAAGGGGAACTTTTATTGTCATCGAAACGGTCTCATTTTTGTCAATGCTAGCCATTTTCTGCCAGGCGTATCTTACAGAGCCTCCATTATTAAAGAATTCTTCGAACATCGTATTTCAATTTAAACAATCAATCAAATAATAAAAGTAAAACGTCGCATCAATAGGAGTTTAGCAGTTAGTAAACATTTATTTCAGACAGTCACGAGTGATTGCTCTCTATACCGGGTGATTCATGAGGAACAGAACACCTAATTTTCTCAGTTCGACTTAAAGATAGAAGAAAATCTTAAAGGAAAAAGTTGTACTGTTTAAGGGGACAAATATAAGAATATAAAAAAGATTTCCGAATTTTGTAATTTTCAAGGTTTTTTGAAGGTCATTGGTAATTTTTTGATTACATCCTATATTTTCAACATCATAAGATTGTAGCTGACGCCAAGACGAGTACAAGGATGTGTTACGCTATGACCTTTAAATGACCTTGAACTGAGAAATGAGAAATTTCCGTCTGATCAACAAAAATGTAATTTCTTAAACCATTTCAGCACGTGTATACTGTTAATGGAAGGTAATATCTAAGCATACATAAACATGTTTATCAATAAGCTACAGGTATTTACTACCGAGCCGGTTATTGTCATTGAAGAATTCCGAATGTATCAGTTTATCGATATCAGTTTAACGATGCGTTATTCAAAGGAAGAGAGATTCAAGGTTCAGGTCAAGGTCATTTGAAGGTCATAGCGTAACACATCGTTGTACTCGTCTTGACGTTAGCTACAATCTTATGATGTTGAAAATATAGGATGTAATCCAAAAATTTCCGATGACCTTCAAGAAACCTTGAAAATTACAAAATTCTCTTAAACAGTACAACTTTTTCTTCTAACATTTTCTTCTATCTTTAAGTCTAACTGAGATAATTAGGTGTTCTGTTTCTCGTGAATCACCCGGTATAAGTATCTATTGGACACCCTGTAGTTAAAATATTTGTTAACAATGTCGACGGTTTGCACGAGTTGCGTCATCCTGTGAAATAATAACACTTAGCGAGCGTATCGCGTACGTAAACATTAAGGTCGGGCGGATTAATTGGCGACCCTTTTTTTTTGGTTGCCACTGCTTGGCTCGACTAACGCCTTTCATAGTTCATCAGTTTCCATGGATCCATCGAGCCGAACGGATCTCGCGATGTCGCGTGTCTCTAGTGATTTTACGTTCTCCTTGTCGGCCTACGCTGACCACTGTCCACCGCTGCTGACCACTACCGATGACCACAGCCAACCTCACCCCACTCCTGCTAACGCGTGGCTACCTTCAGGAACCACTGCTGACCACTGACCGCTGCTGGTGTCTGACCGCTGCTGGCGTCTGACCGTTGACCACTACTCACCACTACTCACCACTACTGACCACTGGTACCACGTGATCATCGATTCCTCCTCCGTTGCTTGGGAGTTTCAATAAAGAACACTTCCGTGAGTACATTTTTCTTTCCATATTCTTATTTAACCGTTTGCGGTTCAATGTCGGGTGAGGTTCGAGAAAAATGTACTGAAATCAGAAAATTCGGACCGCAAATGGTTAATATAAATGGTAACGTTGCTTCGTAAACAGTAACAGTTGCCATAGTTAGGACACATACAGTGGGTCAAAAAAGTATTGGCACACCCAGTTTTCTTTGAATATCTGTAAACTATCAAGTAATCTATTAATATTAACTACGTTTATTAGTGTCTTTTGACACACATAAATAGTGTGTTATTAAGGAAAGTACAATAATAAACAATACGAACAATGTTGATCTTACTTAATATTTGGTGTGCATTTGGTCTTAATTACGGCCTCTAATCGATTAGGTAGGTATCGATTCGACAAGTTTTTGTGTAAATTCTGATGGAATGTTAGACCACTCTTCTAAAAGTCATTTTTATTTTTAATTTGCTTTTTGCGAATTTTTAAAACTAAAATATGCCAAAGATTTTCTATCGGGTTAATATCCGGCGATGGAGGTGGTTTAGGGAGTTGTTTCGGTACATTATATAATAACCATTCCCTTGTTGTCCTGTTGGAAACGAAACGTTCCGTTTATGCCCATTTTTATTGCACTTGTTAATAAATCATTTCGCAACACGTCAATATAGACGCCTGCATCCATTGTACCCTCAATAAAAACCAAATTTCCAACTCCATGGTACGACATGCAGCTCCATACTATGACATGACCACCACCGTGTTTCACTGTAGGTATAATATTCTCTTCTGATTTAATTCGGTATTCGGTTTCCTCCATACAAATCTTTTTCCATCAGAGCCGAAAAGATTAAACTTGCTTTCATCTGAGAAAATAACCGTCTTCGAAAATTCCATTGTTTTACTTATATATATTTTTGCATAACCGAGCCGTTTCTCCCGATTCTTCTCATTAATGAACGGTTTTTTGTGTTTATTGTGCCAATACTTTTTTGACTATAAATTTTTCGTTTTTTTTTACTTTACTTCCTTATAACAAATAACTTAGAACTCTCAATGAATATACTATTTATGTGTATCAAAAGACACTTATAAACATAGTTAATATTAATAGATTACTTTAAATTATAAAGATATTCAAAGAAAACTGGGCGTGCCAATACTTTTTTGACCCACTGCAGGTCAATCTCAATGTACAGAGTGTCCCTACAGTCTGAGAAATATTTTCTTCACCAGTATATGTTAAATCTACCCTAAAATTAATTTCTAACTAACAACAACATCTTTATCTATTTTCTTTAAATTGAAAATTGCGAATAAATAACTAACAATACAGTCAACTGATTCCTAGAAATAGATAGTGGAATCAAAAATTCTATAAATAGCCGTGAATCGTGTAAAATAGTAACAATACTTTATTCTATTAAAATATACAACGTGTCCAGACTGTGGGTACATTCTACACAGTGTCACCTTCCGAAAGTGTCACGAATTGATTTTTCAAAAAACGTTCTCGATCCAGGGGCTTAGTTGTCGCGATCCAACGGCAAACGGGTTAATTTCCTTTTAGTTTTTCGTAACCCGACCCGCCGTCCTCACAAAGACCTCCTTTCCTAATGCGTCCCTCCCCCCCCCTCCGCCCACCTGATAAAAGTAATTCGTTTGCTTGAATTTCGCTGCACTTTTGGAGCGTTTCCTTTCAACAAGGGAAAGAAGAGAAACGCGATACGACTTTAAAACCGTCCGTGTTCCTTCCGAGTCCATTTTTAGCGTTAATAGCGCCACTGGAGGTCAGCTGGAATGCATGAAAAGAGAGAGCTTTTGTATGCCCCGGTTCTGAATGCAGGTTCGAACGTTTGCGAGCCTCACCCCCCTCGTCCAACCTCCCCCGTTCTCTATTTCCTGCTTCGTTTTTCTTTCCCTTTTTTCCTCAATTTTTCTTTTATACCGAGCTCACGCGATGAAATCCGGATTCCGTGCGACCAATTTCGAAATTCGACAGCAGCCCCCTTCTCCTCCCTCTCTGATACTCGGCTGGAAAACCTCGATTTTTCTCTTGAACAAAGCATCGTTATTGCAAACCGCTGTGGCATCGTGTACCATGGCAAATGTCGTAGAGGGAACGTAGGGGGATTTGTATCCAAACGCGATTGTTTTGTTGTTCGTCGCCGTATTTGGGATTGGATGTTTCCGATGAATTTTACGTTTCTGTGGTCTTGCTTTTGTTGCGATCGTTCGTAGGGGACGGGGAATGTTTTTCTTTTTTTTTTTTT
>NW_026534347.1:10982412-10983998 GCF_026225885.1 Hylaeus anthracinus | reverse complement strand
AAAAAAAAAAAAAAAAAATACAACGTTATTTACAAGTTTGTAATTCCTGTCCTTGCGAAGTAGGAAGAAAAGTAATTAAAAATTGATAAATAAAAATAGATGAAATCGTCGAAACGGGACACATTGTGAACGAAGCTTTAGATACGGACCGCGGGGGATGCACAGGGAGCGCTTGTTGCGCACGCACGTCCGATTTTCGCGGGACTTGGCGCTCCTGTGCTTCGGGCTCCTCAGTAGGCCACTGTCATTCCGTTAAGCTGCATCTTGCCCGCGGAGTACACTCTCTCCCGCCCACGCGAGATTACAGCGCGCGAATTCAACGGCGGGCCAATCGAATTTTCCCGCGCACCCCCGCGAGCCGCCTCAGGTTTACCCCCATTCGCTCTCTCTCTTTCTCTCTCTCTGTCCCCGTCTCATCCCTCTATCACTCTCCCTATCTGTCGAGAGATCGTCAGATCCTTTTTACACGTGCATGTGCGGCCGACAACGGTACCCTTGAATCGCTTCCGCCCATGTACGCTCAACGACCACCCCCTCACGGCCACGTTTCGCGAACGTTGTATTCTTTGATCGTTGCGACCGAAGATCGAGCTGCCGCGTTGGACGCTTGGTTCCATCTTCGTGAAAATAATAAAAAGAAAAACGAGGAAACCTTATTTCCGCCTTGGGTATAACGTTCTGTGTCTCTTTAACGGTTGTGGTGTCGAGGAACGGTTTACGGCTGCGTTAGAAGGTGACTTTGATTGTCTTTTATACTGCCCCGGTTCCTCCCACGGATTTCATCAGGCTCGTCTTATCTACCAGCACCGAGGCTCGTTGCAGCTGACTTTTATCCCTTGTCCTCGACAAATTTCACCTCCGGTTCGGGGGGCCCTTTTATCACCAAAGATATAGTACCTTCCACGTTCGTCGCTCGACTGAGATAGCTCCCCATTGTTCGAAGCAGTCTTTTTTTTCAACGAGGCGTCCTTAACGAAGCCTCGTCGAGGGAGACGTTCCGAGGGCGGGGAAATGGACCATTGCGGGGTTTAAACGAGTCTTAGGACTCTACAGAGGAAGGGAAATTTGTGTTGCGTTGCGTCTACTACTTGGCCATTAGCGAGGGCTTTCATTGAATTTCTATTTGCTTAGTGGAGGTTAGTGTCTTCGAGATAGTTTATGGTGTTCGGCACGTGTTCCTGCGATCGTTACAGCTGTTTCTGGATCCCAGTTGCACTTGAAACGATAGATTATTTGTCTGTCTTTATTCGTCAGTATATATCTCATCGTGGTCTGTGAAGTTATTATTTTATTGTAGAAATTCAGATTTATTAGGTCGTCCCATAAGTTCGTGCCGAAACTGTGTCGAAATTTAATAAAAAACCATAGAAATTTTCTAGTAACGGTATAATAACTATCTGGGAGAGGTGAGAAACTATTGTGAAATGAGACAGATTATCTTTTCTTGTGACACTTAAGAGTATGTTTAAAATATTCATTTGAGAAATAGAAGTATAAATGGCACGAACTTTTAGGATCACCTAAAATATAATCTGTTAAGTTTGTTGGAATATCTGACAAATCCGTGTTAATGTCTTCATCGTTGT
>NW_026534347.1:10980241-10982402 GCF_026225885.1 Hylaeus anthracinus | reverse complement strand
TCCGTGTTAATGTCTTCATCGTTGTTTTCATTTGTCAGTATATATATTGGGTTGTCCAGAAAGTTCGTGCCAATTTTTAAGAAAAATTCAAAGGCATATTTGAATTTTGATATATATTTATTGAATTATATATGTACCATTTTGTTCCACGACCTTTCCACCTTTTAAGGGATGCACCATGTTAATTGTTTTCAACCATTCCAATATAAACAGACGTGTGTACCACCCATCAAAAATCGGCAACTTTCTAGACAACCCAATATCTTGTAGTGGTTTGTGAAGTTAAATTAATCACAAAAAATTCAGACTTTTAATCCATTAAGTTTTTATTTAAATATCAGCCCAATTTGTGTTAGTGTCTTCATTTTATTCGTCTTCCACGAGAATCGGTTAATCCCGCAGTAGTTCGTAGAGAGTTTCGGGAGCTTGGTTTCCTCGTCTCAATTATACCCTGATTTCTTACTCTGGTCGCCTGTATTTCACGCCGCGTCGCCTTTTAATCTGGCTTCGAATGTATCAAGTTCTACTTTCCTTTGTCCCTATTACGAAAGTCCCTCGTGACAAAGCAGCAAACGAGATCCAACCCCGAAAATCTGTTGAAACCTGCTCATCCATTAACGCGTCGCGCGTGCTTCTTTCCCGGTTTACCAAAAGTTCGGCGCGTTTCAACAGCTCGAGAAAGAATTGCCGGGCTTGGGAACGCAACGTTTCCGCGGTGACTTCCTAAAAAGATCCTCGAGGACGCGGGGCAGATATAACTCTAGAGCTCTTTTCTTCTTTCGGTTCATTATTGCCGAGTAGCGAGATAAAAGCGTACCAACCGTTTCCCCTCGTTTCTGTCGCATTTTGTCCTTTTCGTGTTACGGTAAAAGATACAATTTCCATCTACTTTGACTTTGTTGCCGGAAATTGTCTCGTTCCTTCCTAACGCCAATTGCTCGATTTAATACGCGTTGTTTTCGAATCGCAGTTTCGATTTCGTTTTGTGCCGATGAAACGATATTTTTGTTGTGTGGGTTGTAGGAATAACAAATGAAAAGAATATCAGTTGTGAAAGTCAATTGTTTGATTTTTAACGTAATATATAAAATGAAGTCATTCGTGGTCTTCGAAGTATTAAATTTCTTAGGTTTCTTTCGATTTATAATTTTGGTTCTTCTCAGTGACGAAACAATATTTTTATTGCGTGGACTGTAACAAATGAAGAAAACGTTGGAATAATTATACAGTGAAATATGTGTACCAACGTAATACCTTCAAATTTATAAGAAAGTAGCAAGAGTTTCGTTTCCTGTGAATTACGAATAGTTCTCATTTCAGATTTATTGTTTCCCCCATGTTTGATTAAGTGGAGTGTATACAAAAAGTGACAAAGTTAATATACGAATCTGTAGGAAACAAAAACTCTCATTTTAAAAAGTGGATAAAATTATACCGAGATTTTTCTGCTATAATTATTCCAGAATTCTTTCCAATCGTTACTTCTACAGACCACACACCAAACATACTGTTCTATCACTGCGGGTGATTGAAACTACGGGTGGAAAACTCTCAAATAAATTTTATACTTGTAGAAACACGACCGGGTCGATTCACTATTATATTTCGAACAATGAGGTACAAATTACAATGGTTAAATTTGATATTCCATGGAGGGGTTCTATCAAACTTATTTTAGGGGTGATTGACAAGGTTTTACTAATTTCGTAGTGGGGTCTAGATGTAAATTCAGTTGGACGTTACAGTTAGAAAATTTCAATTTTTTAAATTCGAGGGAAACGATAACGATCCAATTATATAATTGCCGAGGCTAGCTCTAATTTTCTCGTTTTAATAAAGCAACCGAGGATATTTTGGGATTTTTCATTTTTTAATTAACGATGCCTAAAATTTTCATGATGGATGCCTCTCAGGTATTTTGATATTATTTTGAAATTGGGGCAACGCTCTCACATATGAACAAGGAAGAAAGAGCTTTCTCATACATTTATAATTGTCTTTATCGAACATCCGACCCGTTTTATCGAAATAGTAATCTGCCCTCCTGTTTCGCCAATTTCGAACAGTTCTTTTCTCGAGACATACTTGCAGCGATCAAACAGCACGGCGAAATGTATTAGATTGTCCCAAAAGTTTCTTTCGTAAGTTGCATTCAATTATT
>NW_026534347.1:10864886-10979841 GCF_026225885.1 Hylaeus anthracinus | reverse complement strand
ACGAAAGAAACTTTTGGGACAACCTAATAATACTTGTATCCATACTACCTGTGTCTTTAATTCGAGCTTTTCTCGATTGGTAGTTTCATATTCTGTTATAAACAAAATGCCCGAGGGTGGGGGTGGATTCAAGGGTGTCCATTGTTAACGATACCAAAACAATTGGCGGAGAAAGGTACTTCGATATTCCTTTTCCGAAGCGTGTCAGGTTCAGATGTCAGAGGCCTGCCCCTTTAATCGACCAGAAGGAAGAGAATCGACTCGTCGATTTAATTGTCGCTTTCAGGTTGGCGAAAGCGTTCCCGTGGGAGACGGAGGGCGAGAAATTATTCTCCATTTTCTGCAACTAATCACATTCTCTTGCCCCTAATCGATTAGATGTAGCCATCGACGGGGGTGGACGGAACGCAATATCGACTTGTAAACGAATGCGAGATCTTTGCAGATGCGCGGGGACAGCTGTCGATCCTGCGTCGATCACGTCCTCCATCGTTCCACGACTAATTAACACAATTTTTCTTGATCAGACGTAGCTGACACGAGGGATTTCAGTTTCAGTGGTAAAAAATGGTTGGCTGTCGGCAGCCAGCGCCCTCGGTCGATTAATTTGATTGGATATAAATACCATAGGATGTGCGCCGGCTGATCTGCATAATTTTCTGCGCTGGTTGTCAAAGCTGTCATCGCCTGCCTACTTTTTTTTTTCACGTATACAAGATTCTTTCATCCTCCCGTGTCTCCCTCTTACTCGTCTTTTCACTCTGTCTCTGGTAAACACGTAAAAATTCACGTCTACCCCCCCCGATAGCCTGATCCTACGACAGATGCGCACAACGTTTGGAAGTAATTCGTGCGAACCCGAACGTGCGAGATCAGAGTTCGATCGAAGTTGGAAAGTTTCGTGATGCAGTGATCCGAGGAGACCGTGACACGCCGACTCTCACCCGCACCAGAGAGATAATGGACAAGGACAGGCATGCGCAAGGTGAGAGACGTTTCTGTTTTTCGCCCTCAACTCCCTTATTCTCGAGGTAGCCGTATATTTTGTTCTCCTTTTTTCAAACTATACTGTTTCGCGAACATCTTGGATTTGAGCGAATTTAACTTCCTTCGGAAGTGCTCCTCAGAGATATTAAAATAAGTTTAGGTTTGGATTCGAAGTAATGGTAACAAGATCTGACGAAACTGGCCGTTGGACTTGAAATGAATTTTTTTTTTGGACCTAATCTAGACCTACTCTAGATCATAAAATCTGAATTTGAATGAAGTTTCATTCACAAGCATCGAATTAATTTTTCTAAACCTAATCTTTACTTAACTCGGACCATAAAGTCTGAATTCCAACGAAGTTTCATTCGCAACAACTACATTAACTTTTCCTACGCGAACAATCGTTACAAATAATCTTCGTCGAAGAGATGAATTTAGTACGCGTAGATCTCCATGTCCACGCGAGAAATCTTCGACACTGATTTTTGAAATTCAAAGCTGGACACGTGTAATTAAAAACTGAACCGAAAGAAAGATCAGAAAAGATCGCGATCATTGACGTTCGAGGTGCATTCAGCCTCTGTAACTCGGGCTCTTCGGGTTTAATGGGAATGATAAATAGATCGAGTATGATAGAGTGGATCACCCAAGAAAAGTATGAGAAGACGTATGGGATTTATTTTCTATTAAATATCTTGTACTCCGAAATTTAATCTTACGATTTAAATTGTGATTTTCGCGCTAGCTATTATGTTCTTGTTAACGAGAGCTTGTAGTATTAAAAGGCTTCGCTTTCCATGGCTTGGCTTGAAAAATATGTCGCAAATTACGTTGTAGTAGGTTTTAATCGGATATTATGAAATTCAATCCATGGAATCGTAATACAATTGTATGGAAGCGTTTCGTGCTCCTGTGGAATCCTGTTTGAGGTTTCTAGTGACTGAAAACTGCGAGTTATTTTTAAAAGGATTGAAGTAATGAATCAGGGGAGAAATCTAGTTTAAGCAATTAACTGTAATAGTCTTTTCCATCCCTAACTAGCAATTATTTAAAAGCTAAAATATAAAGTAATGTAAGTGTCTCAAATATTGTTTTTTATTTTTATAATATAGGAATTAGAAAGAAAATTAATAGTTTCCACTTTTTTCACGGTTTATTTTATATTTAAAGTTTCGAGTACTGTGTAATGGCATGAAAAATATGGTGGCTATTTTTTTTGACATTTAGTAAAGCAAATCAAAAATCGTTTGTAACGTTTCAAAAAATCAATCATGTTCTTCGAGTACCACGTATTGTTTTTTATTTTTACAATATAGGAATTAGAAAGAAAATTAATAGTTTCCACTTTTTTCACGGTTTATTTTATATTTAAAGTTTCGAGTATTGTGTAATGGCACGAAAAATACGGTGGCTATTTTTTTGACATTTAGCAAAACCAAGTCAAAAATCGTTTGTAACGTTTCAAAAAAATCAATCACGTTCGAATACCACGTCGATTCAATTTTTCATTTCTTTTCACGAAACGCCTCTGCTATTTGTTTACAATTTTATTGCACACAACGTTTTTTTACTTTCTATTGTTTCATTACTAATTCCATATGGCGTGGCTCTGGGCTCACAATTTATTATAATTAAAATCCCATCCCTACTTCTCTTGTTTCTCGTGTTTCGAGCAAACTCCTTCCCACAAGTATACCTTTTTCGTCTGCCACTCTCGCCACTTTAGACATCGAGGAAACCTTTGCTCCTTACTTACTTAGGAGCTCTAATTCAGTTAAACGGGAACTTCGGGTTAACCGTTGACCCCAAACCTTCTGGTGCATGATCTTCTTACGTCTGGTGTTTTACCGCGATGATCGTTATTCGATTTGGCTCTATGTAAAATGTCTTTGTATTTAATTGAAAAAAGTATTAGATTGTCCCAAAAGTTTCTTTCGCTTTATTAATAAGTAACACATGCACAATATTTTATGTTTTATGTTACATTACTGAATCGTGCACGATTCATTTTGCTCCATTACTGTTACATCATGAATATCTATGAAATTAGATTGTCTATTTATATAAACACTGCCACACAAAATAATTGAGTGCAACTCGCGAAAGAAACTTTCGGGACAACCTAACATGTTTAAGACTTGTCATTTATTCTATCACAGTTAAAATAATTATAAACTAATTGTTACTCGCGTAATTCATATATTTATATACATATATTCATATATTCATGTTTATTTTGTGCGCGACCTTTTACGGGCCACATAAGGAATAATCTATCGCGAATAAAAAAATGTTTGAAACTAGTGTTTTGAAAAGGTCTCATAGCCAGCTTTCACAGTGCATGATGAAAGATGAGGTGTTCCATTAAACGAATTATGTTGACCTTGACGTGACCTTGACCTGTTCTTTGAAGGTCAAACGGACACGATCGTTCAATAGAATTTTTGAAACCCTAAAACGTTTCTCTAAACCATTTTTCTCACAAATGTTTCATTTTGGAAATATTTGACTGTTTCTATACTTTTGGACCATAGCTCCATATATTATGGAGTATGCTCCACATACTTGTGGAGCACCCTGTATGTAAATATATATACATGTGTTATACATATGCATACAAATATAATAATAGTAATATATTATGAAAATATATGTATATATATTATTTCCGTTTAGTTATTTGCTCATAAATTTATATTTTCCCATTTAGATTGCGTTATTGAGTTAAGTTTTCTTAAAAAATTGAAACATGGAGAGTGGCGAGAGTGGCAGACGAAAAAGGTACACTTGTGGGAAGGAGTTTGCTCGAAACACGAGAAACGAGAGAAGCAGGGATGGGATTTTAATTATAATAAATTGTGAGCCCAGTGCCACGCCATATGGAATTAGTAATGAAACAATAGAAAGTAAGAAAACGTTGTGTGCAATAAAATTGTAAACAAATAGCAGAGGCGTCCCCATAAATCGGGAAGTTAATGAAAATCGGTTCATTTAGTGTTAATTTAAACTTCTCTCTTTCATTGGAGTATATAATGATATGAATGTACATGAAAATACGGTCGTAAGTCCAGAGGATTGAATGAAAACATAACGTTTCCTCGGTTTTCCTTACTTTGCACGCTTTGAATAAATTCCAGGGGACCGTTTGGTGTTTTCCTTAGTTCTCTTCCCTCGACTCGTGAGAAAGTAACCAGTCGCACGTTAAGCTCGACCTGATTTTTGAGTTAAAATCCGAAACATAAACGTAATCCTCATACGCAAACAGAACTTTAGACGCGAACTAGTTAAGAAGGATGCATTTCTGATAAGAACAACATCAAGTTTGTCGGGAGCGTAGTCATTTGAAGCTTCCTCTCTAACATTAATTTCAACGTCGTGTTTGGCTCGTCAAACTAGGATTTAATAGCTCAAGCCCAATTCATTAGTCTAAGAGTCGAACTTGCCAAATTCAATCAGGTACACGCAGCTGTCCACATATTCAATCGATGACGAATTAACCTAGGGCGTACCAGAGATTTCAGCTGTTTGGCTCGATAAATTCGATCGCAGCCTACTACATCTCGAAACGAAGTTTTGAACGCTTTTATCCATCGATTCGATTGTCTTCGCAGTTTCTTAATGTCCCGCGTAAAAAGACGAGGCGATGAAAATTCATGAACTTCCGATATTTCCGTTCGTACACCTAAAAACTTCCCGAGTTCTTCTTTGCAAACTAATTTAGCGTCACCCTCCAGGAGTGGAGAAGAATAAACACTCTACGTGCTTGAATTGGAATTTTTGTTATCGTTTCTTCCACTCGCGAACGCCTTTCTCTTCGGGGCTGCTGAACGATTGTTTTCATGGGTAAGTTTGAGAATTGTTATCTTTTAGGTCGAGTAGGACGTTCACCACGTTTCCCATCAGCTCTGCCATGAATTAGACAATAATCTTATTTTCCTGAAAATTTATCGTAACCGCTTGCTCGCTTGAAAATATTTGCGATCTTCTTGGGCGTCGATTATTGTTCACAATCTACTGGTTAATTTCTGTAGAATTCATTTTTCGACGATCGAACGTTAACTGTTTGCGGCACAGGAATTCAGGTCATAAAATAGACTCATGTTGCACAGGAATTTTATTGCGTTTTAAATCAAACAAAGTTGTTATATTTTTATTAATAAAGGTATCACATAATGTAACAAAATAAATATAATAACAAGGGGCGTTACATTTACAGTTTAAAAAAAAATAAATAAAAATATGTTTTTTGTATTACTCCCAAAGTTGCATGGTGGGACGAATAAAATCTCACCATACTTTCATCATTTGCAAACAAATTTAATCTTTAGTTTTTATTATAAAACACTTCACTTGTTTATATAGAACTAATTTTTATATAAATTAACTCACCTCTACGATTTTTCACATAAAACCAGGAAAGAAATATTATCGCAATAAACCTTCCGCTTACAACAATTGTTGAACCGGTATTAGCATGTTGAAAGTTGCCAACATAAGTGCACACATTTGTAACATTGGATGAATATATTACCAACTGCATTACGTAAATAAGACGAAATATAAACCTATAGACATGCAGCTATTGCAATATTTCGAGGTGGGATTAAAAACCATGCCATGATTAAAAACCAACCACCATGCATTGCGGTCCATCAAAAAGGTGGGACACTTTTAATCCCACCGTGCCCCAAAGAGTTAATGGACGTCTCTATTAGGCTGTCGATTTATTTTCTTTATCAAACCTGTTCAGCGAAATTGTCATCGACGAAATGTCACTGAAATTGTATTTAGCACGTCGCAGAATAAATTGACCTTAAGTATTACGCCGAAAGCGAGCAATTCATCGTAAATATGAGCGAACAGGGGGTAAGATTTGGGTGATGTATTCTCCCTTGACATTTAATTAATCCGCCCACTCAATTTCAGCTGTCTCCTGTTGCCTGTCCCATAATAGTAGTCCTTTGTCAACCTCGACACTGCCTAGTTAATTTATCCTTGTTGTGAAAAAAAAAACACGTACAGCGTATTCGCATGAATTTCGTGTTTTCTTTCAAGATAAACAATTTTTATCGGAAGCAAGATAAAAAATTTTTTTGAAAAAGCACGAAATAATGTCTTTGCAAAGAGGCTTACCTCGCGTCGAATAAAAAATTAGACTAAGCGTTAATGAACGGGATCAAAAGAGATTTAATGAGAGCTGTTCAGGGTGTTAACCACTAATTGGAATTAGCATTGCAACCACGTGGAAGGTGAGCCTGCTAGCGATAGCCCACTTTTCAGTGACCACTATCTGCAGTGTACACAAAATTAATCTATAACGACAACGACACATCCGTTTCTAGGTCATGTGTTAGTTGCTGATCCGGTGAACACTGAAGATATTGACCATTCTGCACTGCAGAGTATGCACTGGGTGTCTCATTTTAATCGATTCGTGTATATATTATGAAAGTCACTGCTGAAATTATTGTTTCACTTTATTCAAGATATTTTTTATTTAAATTCTAACTTTCTCTCTGCAGGAAATTAGCATGGCTCGTGGAGTGTTTGTCTTTAACGATCGTTTGCCAGGGATTATGGGTAACCTATCCGGATGAGGGCCCCTCCCTTGAGTATTTAACGTGATGGCTCGAGGCTTAGTTTTTGTTAGGGTTAGGTCTGCCACGGAAACAAATGGAGGCGACTATAGTTAATCTTTATGATGCCCTCTTATAAGAAAAGGTCGGGGGAGTTTAAGCCAAGCTAAAGTGTTGGGCTATGTGCAACATTGGATTTTTAAAAAGTTAAAAGAGGATCCTTTGAGGATTAAATACAGTTAAGACCTCTTGAACATTTAAATAAACGTGTTCGATCTAATAGTTAATTGATATGGTTTTTAGTTTGATGGAAACACTTGTAATAATTCGTTAATAATTCTTATTTTATTCTACTTAAACGTTAGATGACTCGGGAATAATAATTACCAGAAAAACAGTTCTCATCTAGTCATATTATTCATTTTCTGACGTACAAAATTATTGTTTCAAGTGCTGAAAGCCGTTATAGTACTCGCGGGAGTTCTCCAGAAGCTAAATATCATGTTTGTGTAAATTACCCACTCGGATCTCCATATGTCAACAATCCTGAAATAGTCCGCGCTGCGCTATTCGTCATAATTACGTAGATGAACTCTAGCGAAAATAGGATTTATTTTAGAAGCAAATGCTTCTCAGGAACTCGATGAACTATTCGAGAAATGCCTGGAACTAACTAACTATCTGCGTAAACGCGGAGGAATCGGAATTTAACCGAGCTTCCTACGCGAAAAAATCGAAAAAGCAATCACGTGGTTTGCAAAATCGAGTATTCGATTGGAAAGAGGCTTGAACGTGGTAATGGAGAAACCACCAGCGTGTTGTTTCAATCAGAGGCAAGTTTCACCCGTTATTATTTCCTTTTTGTTCTCGTCCACCGTCCCACCTCCGTGGGAATGATCGATACCTATATTTGAATACAATTTAAATCAGCCTGGATTGCGTCTATTAGATTTACAAAGGTTTTAGACTTGCAAATGAAAGGAGCGAAGGAATCAGTCGCGAGGCGAGGGATTTATCAGACGGTCAGCGTTTTTCAGCGCGACTCGATAAGCTGGAATCAATGGCCGACCGAGCAACGTCCCTGGTAAATGGCGAACGAAATTCGTTTCCGGAATCAGGGATCGATTCATCGACGCTGTTCGCCCGTATGAAAGCCCTGTTTTCATTGTGAACTCTGCGAAACAGGGTCCCAGGCATCGTCAACATATCCTCGACGATGTTTGGGCGACGATTTCTAAAGTTTGAGATAAATCTGACAAGGACATTCACTGGTAAAACACTATGGAGCACGTAGTGAGATGGTTTCTGTTGAATACAGACGCCTCTCAATGATTAATTCTGGGAATTTATGTTTGATCGCTCGTGATCGACGCAGAAATATTTACTTGTTATTTCGTTATGTCAGAGGATCAATTTCCTAAATCTTGGTTGACTTCATCTTCGTTGAAATGGATTGAAAGTCTCAATCTGACGTATTACGTTGTCCCAAAAGTTTCTTTCGCTTTATTAATAAGTAGTACATGCACAATATTTTATGTTTTATATTACATTACTGAATTGTGCATGATTCATTTTGCTTCATTACTGTTACAACATGAACATCTATAAAATTAGATTGTCTATTTATATAAACACGACCACATAAAATAATTGAGTGCAACTCGCGAAAGAAACTTTCGGGACAACCTAATATGTACACTAGCCGTCAAAAAAAAAAAAAAAAAAAACGGGACACTATTTTAAAACATCATAACTCCGAGAGTTTTCAACCGATCTTCAGGAACCTTCGTAAGGTTTAGTTTTGAAGTGTCCTCTGGGTGTGTGGAAAGTTGCATTGATGAGGGTTGATGAGAAAGGGTTAATTCACCCCCCCCCCCCCCCTAAAGGGGTAATGCAGAAAAACGACACTTCAGAAGGCTCCAAGGGCGACGTAAGGGGGTGAAAAAATCAAAAAAACCTTTGAGGCGACTCTGATGCCCCCTACAAAATGCACCCCTTGAAATCGCTCTCGGACAACCCCCCCCCCCCTAAAATCCACAATTTTTGGACGACAGTCCCGATTTTGGACTCGATGCATTCTCTAGACTCCCCTGATCCAGGAAATGCCATCACTCATGCCGTGCACCCCATACCCACCCTTCGAGGTGGTGGAACAGCTCGCGACTTTTCAATCCCCTTCGTAAGAGAGAACTTCCAGACATCAAACAGCGATGAAATTCACCATGTTTGTTCTCGATACGTTAAGAATGAAAGCCCAACAGATGCTATTTCGAAAACTGCCCTCTGAGCTGAGTAGGGGTGATCCAAAGTTAGGGGTGGTTCACCCAAAGTGTAAGGGTTGGAACGATGTTTCGTTGCGTGGAACACATGTGATACGGTCCAAGGCATTGGAGTGACATAGTTTTGATGTCTTTTTCCCTCGTGAATAGCATTAAAATACGAAAATGTCGTTTTTTTGGAAAACCCACCTCTCGTTTTCAGACCCGTCTGTGGGGTGAACGAGCAACTTCATGTCAACGCCGTTCTCGGATTCGAATGCGCAATTGCTTTATTAACAGGTCCCCAAAAATTCAGATTTTTTAAATCACGTATGTATGTATGATGACCAGTGTACTTGAAGATTATTTACAGTGGCGGCCATATACTTACGTACACTTTATATTTTAACTTTAAAACCTGAGGTATTTCTACAAGGCTCAGATAGTCGTATCGACAATTTATTTCTAAGAGTATTGAACCTTGATGTACATATCTGCAGTAGAACTTTTACTTATTTCGAGAAAATAAGTACTTCGTAAATGTTTTGTTCTGGTCTGTCGGTTTTGTATCGGACAACTACTTACGTGCGCTTTTGTTTCGCACAGCTAAGCCAAATTTAAACAATATTTACCAGTATCTGCTCAGAAGTGTTTACAGTTAGATGTATTACAATAGTGCTGTGATGAGTAAAGGAAGAAATATCACGCCAGAACAACGGCGACTAGTACAACAGCTTCGGAAGGATGGAATGTCCTACCGAAAGATTTCCGCTAAATTAGAAATATCCGTTACGGCTTGTCATCAAGCTATACAACATATTGAGCATCATGGAACACCAGACAATGTTCCTCGTAAAGCAAGACCTCGAAAAACTGATTAAAGAATTGATCGCAAGATTCACCGATTATTTGAAGCGGACAGATTCAAAACTGCAGTTGGCATTCACGATGAAATATCAACAGATCTTCATGAAGAAATAAGTATTAAAACTGTTCAGCGAAGACTTGATGAGTTTCAATTATACGGACGCGTTGCCAGAAAGAAACCGTTCATTTCAGAAAAATCGTCGGGCTAGGATTGCTTTCGCGAAAGGACATTTAAACTGGACGTCCCAGCAATGGTCCAGAGTAATCTTTACAGATGAATCAAAATTTAATCGATTTGGATCTGATGGCAAAGTGTACGCGAGACATCGCAAAGGAGAAGAATTTAATAACAATTGCATTAAACCGACTGTAAAAGGTGGTGGTGGGTCGGTACTCGTTTGGGGGACTATGACAGTAAAAGGTACAGGTTCTATTCATCGGATAACTGGAATCATGGACCGATACGTGTATTTGGATATTGTAAAAAATGTATTGCTTCCATTCGCCGAAGAATGCATGCCAAAGGAATGGATCTATCAAGCGGATAATGATCCGAAACACTCAGCAAAAGTCGTCTAGACATTCTTGAGTAACAATAATATTCGCGTAATGAAGCGGCCAGTACAATCTCCGGACCTGAATCCAATAGAGATGCTGTGGATTGATGTCGACAAACATGTACAGAAACAAAAGCCAAAAAATATGGATGAATTGTACACTATTGTACAGGAAGCATGGAATTCGATACCTGCTAGCAGATGTGCTCGACTTATCGAATCCATGCCGCGAAGGTGTGTTGCAGTTATCAAAAATAAGGGTTTACATACAAAATATTAACAATATTATAATTATGAGTTAAAAAAACATGTGAAAATATAGGCGTTTCGATATGTACTTAAGTATGTATCCGCAGAAAACTTGGAACTTCGTTATAAAAATATAAAAAACTTTTTAATTATAGTAAATTAAGGAAAGCTATTTTGACATCTTATTACGTATATTGTAAACTTACAAAAACTGTAACTGATTTTCCTATACTTGTTTAATGTACAAGTGTACAGGAAATATTTAATTTTATTAACTATACGTAAGTATACGGCCGCCACTGTATAACACCCATACACAGAGGACCTTCGAAAAACACAGCATGAAATGAACTGCCACAGCAAAACAACAACAAATCCACCCTGAAACCACCATAGACACATGATACTAAACTATATGGACCTCATCTTTCAAATCGAACCATTTCTCGAGTAATTTTTCATTGTCGAGAAACAACTTTTAAGTTTCTCCCTGTTCAATTAGTTACGAAGGAAACTCCACCAAATCGTTAGCAATCGTCCCTTCCATTGATTCTCGAAAATAGCAAGATTTGCAATGTAAAGTTGATTGCATTGAAAGACTCGGGGAGATTCTTTGAACATCGCTGGAGTATCCGTCGTCTTCAGCATCGACGTCTAAGAAGTCGGTCTTTGAGGGAAGGATTCAAGAACCAGCGTCGAGATCTAGGATTCGATTTTCTTGGAGGGAAGTTGAGAAAGTGTAAATAGCACGTGGGAGAAACTTTTTTTCCAGAGGTGAATCGAGAAACCGCCGTTATCGGGATTGAAAAGTTCGAATGAGGATCCTAAATCAGTCGGGATTTTTGTAACTGCCAAGTTGGACAGATAAAGAGCTTAGGAAAGACTCGATACTTACACAAATCGAGGTGCTTTGATATTTTGCTGGGAGAAACTATCGGACGAGGCAATAGTAATTTTATTTCCAAATTTTTGAAATTTTAAAATTAGACAAATACTCGATACCTATCCAAATATTTAAACAATTTTTTAGTACCATGTTAATTTATAACCTCTTGGTTCAACATTTTGATACAATTAACAGGTCGATATTGTTGGAAACATGGTTAAAGGGCTCCGAAATGCAACGATGATATTTCGGAGGGCGCGCAAGAATTGTTTTATTTTGTCCCTTAATGTCGCCTATCTACAGCCATGTTTTGTTTTATGTTCGGGTGACGAGGATTCCATGTTTTTTAGAACTAACTGTACCGCAGATCGTGGCGATGGCCTGTGGAGAAAGAGTTTTTTGTTTTTTCACAAATACACGAATTATTTCTTCATAAGGAAGTTTTATTTTGAACATACCCAATAAACTAATAGATATTCTCTCAATGGACCCTAAATCTCCCTAAGCTACATTGTCTCGAGGTTGTTTTGTGTAATCTTCATGGGATATTCGATTTAATTAAATAACTCCTGTGCTTTACTTAACTCAACCTATCGAGCTATCTAACAATAATTTACCCAAACTTGTCGATTCAAGATACGCAAATCATATCGTAACAACCCCTTAGCCTGAAGCCCCCTAAAAGTATGCTACGAAGCTCGCCAAGAATAAGATGCTCTGATAACAAAATAGCTATAGAGTCTATAGCTTCCACCGAGAATCACCGCTATTACATAGTTACTACCCTCGAGGGGATTAAATGTATTCCTCGAAGACGTCGAAGGTGTGTAGTTTCACTTGGACGTGAAATTGCGTTTCACGTAAGCCGGCTGGGCACGACGAGAACAGAGGATCGCGACTCGATTGGCGCCACGAGGACTAGAAGAGATTGCAAAATGTCCCGGACAATAAATATAGAGTGTATCGCTATCGGGGGAGTCAGTCTGACGAATATGACATGGAATGGAAGCGATAAATCATGATCCAAGGTCGAACATTGCTGGGAACGAGAGAAGACTTTGATATAGCGAGCTACGACGGACGGATGGATCAAGCGACGTTAGACATCCAATTGAAGTGGACACTCGTGATGGCGACCTATAGACTAGGATACGCGTTGATCATGGCGATGATGATCATTGTGGAAGTATACATGCAGATTTAACGTTAATCGATGCTTGTTCATGGAAACTTTGATGGGTGAATTAGATATGAAAACTTAGCTATTCATGTTTATTTCGTGTGCGACCCTTTACGGGCCACACAAGGAACTTCCTGATTTCCAATTACAGCGCCCTCTATCGCGAATAAAAAAAATGTTTGAAACTAGTGTTTTGAAAAGGTCTCATAGCCAGTTTTCACAGTGCATGATAAAAAATGAGGTGTTCCATTAAAAAAATCATGTAGACCTTGACGTGATTTTCGCCGGTCCTTTGAAGGTCGAACAGACACGATCGTTCAATAGAATTTTTGAAATCTTAAAACATATCTCTAAACCATTTCTCTCACAAATGTTTCATTTTGGAAATATTTGACTGTTTCCATACTTTTGGAGCACCCTGTATGTAAATATATGTATATACACGTGTTATACATATGCATACAAATGTAATAATAATAATATATGTATATATATTATTCCGTTTAGTTATTCGCTCATAAATTTATATTCTCCCATCTAGATTGCGTTATTGAGTTAAGTTTTTTTAAAAAAAATCTAAAAAACTACTGGACCGAATTAGAACAAAATCTAACCAGCTCTAAGTTAGATTGATACACATCGATTGCATCATCGATCATTTTGATCTTGCTATTAGCTTTTTAGAAAACGTTAACGAAAAATTTGTTTACATACGTACATACACACGCGCGCACGCACGGGCGCGAACAATTTGTTAAAAATAGGCTAAAATGACTCCAATGACCTTGAAACGTGAAGATCTGCAAAAAAATCGATTTTTCATTTTAGGGGCAAATACAATAACTTCCCTGTAAATCGGGAAGTTAATGAAGAATTAATTGATTAATGTGAAGAATGATTACATTTGCAATATGTGCAAGCAAATGGAGAGCATTTTGAGTAGATTCAGAAACAACAAATCGAACGTCACCGAAACGTTACCATTCGGTTGGTACGTCAATATTAAATTACAATCGTTTCCCAGCCTTTACGATTACTCGTTCAACATGATTTCAACGCGAAATATTATTTCAGCTTGAATGCTAGTTTGGAAATACGCGATTGCTAACGCCTGTTCAAAATTAATCCACGGAATTACAATGGAAATAATACGTGAAATTAATAACGAAATAATAATAATAAGTCACGAGATAAATAAGAAAAAAAGTAGTGCAGTCAGTTTCCTGTATGAAAATCCGATGTATTCCACGTTCTATTAATCTTTCCAGTCAAAAATAACAATGGCGGCGCGTCGAAGACGAGCGGGGTAATCAATTTTCAGCGAGGCAAGATGGGTGCTCACTCTCTGTGTTTCCCCAACATCGTAAATTACGTTATCACAGATTATCTAGTGCGCACCGCTTAATCGGAAGAGCACGTGCTAGACGAAACTGAGAAATTAAATTTCGCCGCGGATGTTAGAATACCGAGTTTGTACGTGTAACTTGGCGAATTTGGTGCGCAAATTATACGTTTACGGGTAACGCGTTTCAAATTTTCTAGCGTAACCAGAAAATGTTCAGTTTTAGAACTTTTCGATATCTGCTTGAAACTGTACATTTTAATTTGACGTGCGAAATTGTTTGATAGAGTTTATTCGATCGTTTAGGAGCTCGAGATATAAACTTGTTGATGATTCTCATACTTAAGGGGGTATTATCGTCTAAAAACTTCAAAATTCGATTTTTTTTGCATTTTCTTATCATTTGGAGTTTTGAGAAAGTGCCTCTAAAATATTAATTTGAAATTCGTAGAGCTCCCATAGTTACAGAAGCTTAAAGGCTGTTCAGCAGTATTAGTGCTAAATGTATAGCAAACTTTAAACGCGTTTTTCTCGAAACGACATTTTTCAAGTCGGGCGAACGTTTTTCTCAAAAACTATTGGACCGACTCTGACTTCTGGTTTTACACACATTTCGAGGGCACCATCACCTATAGTCTGCACTAGAATTATACCGATAGCTTGAATATTTTAGCCCTGCTCTCATATTTTAGTTGACAATTTTCCGGGAAAATTAAACCTTCATTTTCAAACAGCTGCGATTCCGATAAAAAATTTAGTACTTAATTCTAGTTCAGACGATAACTACATTCATATAGATTGAAAAAAAAAATTTGTTTTTCTGTCATTTCCACGTTGTGTTCGTTTCCATGTTTCTCAGACGACTAGAACCGCCACAGCCTGTGCGCCAGATTGAACAAGCGTCTCACGCCACAACCTGCATAACAGCGCATAACTTGTATAGATTTTAATGAAATATTTCATAAAAATTTGTGTTGTTAGTTGAAACATATTTTATAATGCATAAAAACCTCTGCTACTGTAGGTTTGATAGTTTTTGCAAAATTAATTCCTAAAAATGATTGAAAAAACAAACTTCTAGACGATAATACCCCCTTAACGATTTTTGCTCAAAATATAGTCTTCGTTGTCTCAAATCACTTGGAGTCGATAAAGGCAATGAAATAAAAATTCAGAGCTGGGCTACATACTGACCTGCAACAAGAAGATGGCCTCTGGCGACCAGTGTGAATTACGTCACTCTCTTTTAAGCTCTCAGACATTTGATTAAATTATACAGCCCCAGATTACAGTCTTTTGAGAATAATTGAGATAAAATTGAGTTGAGGTAAAGAGGTCATTTTCTTGCAGCAGGACTACACAGTATCGAAAAATTGGAGCCAACGACTGCCAGTTTTCGTAAACTAGTAATGTCACAACAAGAAAGATCGATTACTGGAAAGAAAATGAAGGGTAGTTCAAGGCTGGCCTGTTATTCAAACAAAATGGGTCAAACTACACTCGAGTTAAAAATGATCGTCGAGCAAAGCTTTCACGATTCAGCGAAAACTCGCGCAATTATTTTCTAATCGAGCACGCGGAATTGCGATCGAATCACAGCTGTTGGACTGTGACAAAGTGTAATCGCCGGTTAATTACGCCGAACGATGTGCAAGCAGCATTTCGAGCGGTGATTAAGAAATCTGTGTGGTTTGGGAATGAAAATAGTTGATTTTTTCGTTACACGAAGTGCATATTTCATGAGAACATCCATTTCTCTTATGACAGAAACTTCGACAATGGACTTTACTTTGGAAAGTCGATTTGTTCTTTGTAAATAATACTTACGTCAAAAAGTAAAATTTATTGTGCTGTTTATTTGTCTCTCGAGAATAAAAATTATAATGTCTTCGATAAAGAAATGATGATTCAGGTGTTTATTCGATCAGTTCTTGGGAAAGCGAAATTGACGGATTCGAGCTTTGTTGATAATTAGGAATTAATTAACAAGCTTGATCATTATCATAATTAATTTTCATAATTCATAAGGCAATTAACAAGCTTCATTAACTTTTGGCAAGATTGACTCCTGGGATTATTTGAGATACCTTGCAATCTCGAATTTCACCAGGTTTCGATTGTGTCAACTTTATTATTGTTATTATTACGTCATTATTAGAACTCGACGTATGGTAAACGTTATGGACGAGTGAAATATTGCATTCATTATTACGTCTATGTACGTAGCTGGAGAACGTTCCGAATACGAAATTGTTTTTCTCTAGAACCATACTTGCGAAAGTTTGGAGGAAACATTTTCCATTCGCAACGTGAATCGAGTTCTAATTGGAAAGGAATTTAAAAACTGCCGCAACTTGCTTTCGCATTTCAAATTAGCGCAATCTGCGTCGCTGTTTTCTTCGAACGATTGCGGTTCCGCCCGCGAAACTAACGAGTATCAATATTTAGTCTCGAAATAGAGAATATTTGCAACGTTTCGACTTTTCGCTTTGAATCATTTTTCGAGGAGAACGAAATGGTTTGCGAGAGAGGTTAGCACTGTAGGTTCCCCTATATATTATGCGATCGATGCAGCGCTTTCAAAATTTTAATCAATTTTAATTTAGTGGGCTAAATGAAAAATGAAAATTGAATTGGTAGTAACGTTGGCCGTTTATATTTTAACAAAGAATCTTTATTTAAAAACTAAATTGTTGAAACGTTACGCATACATTTCGAGAATGGAGACTGAACATTTTCAGAGGGAAAGAGAAATAAAATAATTCATTTATAAAACTAAATTAATTTCATTTCGATTCTTACTATGAATAATTACTCAATGAGGTTTGATTCATTGATACATTAATCTTTTCCTTTTTCTTCAAGAGATAAGGAGTCTAAATCTTCATAATTGAGTATAGTTTACTATAGTTTCTTTGCTTTAATAAATCTCCTTCCCACAAATTATCAAAAATAATAATGTTTGATTTCCTTTGACAACCTGGCTTCGACTAATTCATATATATTATTAATCGAAAGGCTTGTGGCAAATCTTAGAGCACGATTCACGGGGCTAATTTCACGGGCAAATGAATCCTTTCCCTTCAAAAGCGTGTACTTACCTCGTACTGAAAGGGTAGGTTAAATCATTTAATTCGCCCACGGTCACGGAGACAAAGAGAAATTTTTATGGCAGATTTAGTTTGCTCGCGCGGATCACGCGAAAAGTGACCGATTTTTTTTCCTCCACCTAACCATACATTTTCTACTCGTTGTTAAACCAACTACGACACCGGTGGCTCGTTACGACGGCCTTTAATAAACATACGCGCAAAAAACCAATCAACCGCGCACAGGTTACCGAGATGGAAGCACCCTCGTGTAAAAACTAAGCTTCTTAGAGGGCTGGCTTCGTTCCGCGATTATTGGATTACTTGTTCCATGTACTTCGGGTGGGTGGAGGAGGAAGGGAGGGCTGGAACTACTCGTATTCATACGCGACCGATTATACGTCGAGTTATTCTACTCGTTGTCACTTTTCATTCGCGAACAGGAATTACAATCGTTGTACAAAAAGGATATGGCACACGTGGGAGCTATTGTTAACGATAGTACAATTTCTCATATCTCCACTAAAAAGTTTCTTTCGACATTTTTGCTTTTTGATGCAGGTAACTTAGAAGTAATTAAATTAATAGAATACCTCCGTCTGCTACCTTTTTTAACTTCCCGATTTATAGGGAAGTTATACTATTTGACCCTAAAATGAAAAATCGATTTTTTAGCAGATCTCCATGTTTCAAGGTCATTGGAGTAATTTTAGCCTATTTTTAACAAATTGTTCGTGTGTGTGTGCGCGTGCGTGCGCGCGCGTATGTATGTACGTATGTACACAAATTTTTCGTTAACGTTTTTTTAAAAACTAATAGCGAGATCAAAATGATCGATGATGCAATCGATGTATATCAATCTAACTTAGAGCTGATTAGATTTTGTTCTAATTCGGTCCAGTAGTTTTTTAGTTTTTTAAGAAAACTTAATGCAATCGAATAACTAAACGGAAGTAAATAATATATATATATATATACATATATTACTATTATTACATTTGTATGCATATGTATAACACGTGTATATACATATATTAACATACAGGGTGCTCCAAAAGTATGGAAACAGTCAAATATTTCCAAAATGAAACATTTGTGAGAAAAATGGTTTAGAGAAATGTTTTAAGGTTTCAAAAATTCTATTGAACGATCGTGTCCGTTCGACCTTCAAAGGACCGGCGAAAATCACGTCAAGGTCTACATGATTTTTTTAATGGAACACCTCATTTTTTATTATGCACTGTGAAAACTGGCTATGAGACCTTTTCAAAACACTAGTTTCAAACATTTTATTTATTCGCGATAGATGGCGCTGTAATCGGAAATCGGGAAGTTCCTTGTGTGGCCCGTAAAAGGTCGCACACGAAATAAACATGAATATATGAATATATATAAATATATGAATCAAGCGAGCAACAATAACCAGCTAGTTATTTTTGTATTTTTTTTTTGGTGATCAGGAAAGTGACTAAAAATTGAAATCTAACAATAAACAGGTTTTAATCTTCAAGCTTTAATCCTGAAGTTTTAATCTTCAAGTTTTAATCAGTGGCCGTAAACAACAACACCGAAAGAAACAAATGTTATCCATAAGCCCACCTTATTGTTCACATCCTCTTATCAAGAAATAAGTTCCTAAACCCTTTCTCTTCACAAGCATAAGGACCAGCTTCTTCTGGAACTAAGGGTTTGCGTCTTATGCTACCCATTAGTATTCCGTAAGCACCACTTCACTCTGTACCATGAATATTTACAGTTCGTTCTCTCGAGAGGAGAACTGCTTGCGTGTAAGCTTGTAATTTTGTAGTTTCATATTTAAAGTTGTTCCATGGACAATTTTTCCTCCCAACCACCCCCTTTGTCCAAACGCACTCTCATCTCTTGTAAGAGTATTCCATCTGAATTTCAACCTCTTTAATTTCATATTGAACGTGATCAAATATTGTTGAGTATTTTTAATATCGAGAGAAGACTATGTCAATATTATTTTCTCATGCTTTCAGGGGATGAACTCGTTTTTAATCACGTGGAGAGAGAAATATGTAAATGTTATTTTTGAATCCTCCCTGGGAGTATAAAATGCAGCGAACTGTCGTAACGTGTAAAATTTATGTCATTCTATGAAAAAAAAAAGGTTGCACTTTTCAGATTTACCACGGATATATAAAAATGACGTTCCGTGTAAATGTGCTTGAAATATCAAGACCATACGCGCCATGTACACGTTACGCTGTTTCGCGATATACATCGCAAATTGAATTTTTCCCTGGATCTGACAATTTTTTTTGAAAATTATTGGAAATGAAATTGCTTCACTCTGTTGCGATTTTATACGCGAAGGCGAGCAAACCTTCGTAAAAAGTATTTTTCAATTAAAACATTCATTTTAGATTGCGTCGAAAAGATGTGACAGTTCCAACGTGTTATCTTTTACAAATAATTTGATATTAATATTTCCTTTTCATAAAACCATCATCAGAACACAAGCAAATATAATTATTCTTTAGCGATTGAATAAATCTTATAATATAAAAGATTCCGTAAAATTTCCTGCATATTTGCAGCAATCTGATTCCTCGCGGTAATCTTCCAATAATAATTTCAAGAAATGCTCTCTCCCCCGCAAAGAATTCAATTTGTCCTTCCCCATCCCATCAACAACGTGGTTATATCGAGCGTCTGTGTAATATTAATTACGCGACGGTTTCGAGCGACCCTCGGTTCTTCTCACATATAATTGGTTCGTTAACTAGTCCACCGTAACAGACTGTGCGTTACCAATCTCATTATATAATTTGCCAAACTTAATGACGCAACACTGTTTCGCGGTTAACGTAGCCAGAAGGAGATGGAGTCATTACAGGACATGGAGACCGCAGTATACCGAGCATCGTATCAGGTTTCGATTATGATGGCTTATTGGCATATTAGCAATAATGCCTTTGATCGAGCGCGACTGTTTTGTGACGTATAATTTATATTAATGAAATGTCATTTCATTTTCGTATTGGCAATACCCTTGGAAAGACGCAATGATAAATGTAATGATCGATTTGTATACAGGGTGTTCCAGGTTTCACCGGGTTCCCAAGTTCCTTTTAATGAGAACAGTTCACCAAAGTGTCTAGGTTTATCAACATTGTTTTACAATACTATTTCCCAAATGTAAGATAACTCAATAATTTTCATTTTAGTTTCATTTCTAAGATTTTGTTTGAATTTGTACCTCCAAAAAAGAACTCTAAAAAATAAATAAATTGGAGACCTAACTTAAACTCGATATACAGGGTGTCTCAGCCTTAGTGATACAGCGCTCTAACTCCAAAACTATCGACCGAATGGAAAACTTCGAATGTGGAAATTGCATGGTAAAGTGGGGCTCATGTTTCAGCGAGAAGGAATTTTTGTTAACTTTGTTATTTAAAGAGATATGATGGTCAAGTTTCGCTTTTCAAATGGAACAGTATATATTTTTTTAAACCATGCGATAGTACTTTTCACGACGAATTCATTAAGCTTTAATGTATTTACCCGATTTTTCTTAGTTTTGAAGATAGGACGCTTCAAAGTTTGCTAATTTTCAAGGAAAAACCTCGGTTCGACCCCAGGCGGCCCCAGTGATGCAGTAAGCACCATGCGGTTCTTGAAATCGATACGGAGGGTTTCGCTTTGAATTCTAGGCCCAGAATATTGGGATTCTTCCCATTTCTCTCCGTATCGATTTCAAGAACCGCATGGTGCTTACTGCATCAATGGGACCGCCCGTGATTTTTCTTTGAAAATTAGCGAACTTTGAAGCGTTATAGATTGAAAACTAAGAAAAATCGGGTAAATACATTAAAGTTTAATGAATTCGTCTTGAAAAGTGCCCGTGTGGAAAATAGTAAGGGTAGTAAACCTCCATAATATTCGGGTCCCGAACTGGCTTTAATATGGAATCCATAATATGATTCTCCCAGATACATCCCTAAAAGGTCCCGACAAGGCAATTTACAGGTTTCCCTTTTAAAATATAATCAGGGCTGGATAGGTGAATCATTGTAGGACCCGATGGGGTTTGAACAAGGTACTCAATAATTTCCACAATAATTTTAAACAAGGACTTGATGGGTTAACCACTATTACAAACTATTCGTAAGATTTGGATGAAAAAATTTGTGTAGTGTCTCATTTATGTACATATTCAGTAAAAGTATCAATAAGAAAAAAAAACATTCATCGTTTGCCCAATAAAAATTATTAAAAATACACCCTCGTACCGCGCGCGCACTGTGGTATTTATAAATATAAATATTCCATGTAAACTACGTTACATAATAAATTGTTAAATAAACATTTATAATAATAATTGATTATATTTTCGTGAGTCATTATTCGTAAGACATTTTTCAGAATTCCTATTTTTTATTTAAATATTTCTGATTTACATGCAACGAGGGTGTGTCTAGGGCTATTGTAAGGGTGTTTCAGGGGCCCGATAGGGCTATAATCGGGATTAAAATGGGAAATAATAAGGCCGTGAGAAGCCATCCTTTAATGGCCCCGTTTAAAAAAGCGTGACAATCCCTTATGCCGCCTTACGGGATCTGAACAGGCTTCCTAAATAGGCCCCAAAATTAATTCGGGACAATTAACTTGGGCCTTTACGAATTAACTTGAGCCCTAACAAAATTTCCACACGGGTGTTATCGCATGGTATAAAAAAAATATGTACTTCCATTTGAAAAACGAAACTTGACCATCATATCTCGTTAAATAATAAAGTCAACAAAAATTCCTTCTCGCTGACACATGAGCCCCATTTTACCATTTTACCAATTTCCATATTTGAAATTTTCCATTCGGTCGATAGTTTTGGAGTTAAAGCTCTGTATCACATAGGCTGGGACTCCCTGTATAACAGGGATTCGAACCCTAACCCGTACCGGGTTCCGGTACTTCGTATTATAGAATAACCCATCTAACCAGGTAACACAAGACATCTGTAACCCGAGTAACCTGGTTAACTCGGTTGTATGCGCGTTATAATAATAATAATACAGTAAAAACCATAGCTATTACCATGTTTCTAAACGGTAATCAATTTTATTTCAATATTGTCTGTTTTCTACTCTACTGTCCATCCGCGAGAAGAAGGTCGTGCAAGTGCTTACATTTACTCGTATTTACTACTCGTTTACTGTACTTATGTAGCAGAACAGGGACGTAAACACTTGGCCAGCCCTCTTGTTGCGGACAAATAGTACATGTATTGGCATAAACAGTCACTTGAAGGAATCCCTATTTTTACCGGACATGTTATGAGTTTTGTGGGAACCCCAACACTAGCAACTGTGACAACCGGCCGAATGATAAACATTCGTCAGTCTTGCCTTAGAACGTGTAGTGAACGTGTGTGTCCTACATTCATTATATACTCGTACATTTTAAACAATCTAGTTTCATTTGATTTGAATATTGCCTGTAAGTTTTACGTATCTTTGACTTGTCTGGATGTCTAGGATGTCTTCTTCTACTAGTAACCCATTCCGAGCAGGTTAACCCGCTCTTCCTACAATTCAAGAACCGTTCCTTCGTAGTTAGTATGGGTTACAGTAACTTTCCCTTCATTAACCGGGTTTGAATTAGGGTTCAGCAGCGGTTCGAATCACTGGTATATAAATGGACAAGAAATGGGGCGAGGTGTACTATACAGGGTGTCCCAGAAGTAAAAACCGGAAATGGGGCTAGCTGAAACGAACATTTGTTTTTTCCACACACAAACAAAATTCCATTCCTATATCTACGTAAATATTTACGTTTCATATATATCCAATATCCAATATTACATATTGTTGCTTGCCTCTGTTATTAAATTAAAAAGCGTGACGTTTAGAATAATTCTAGAGGAATTAATTCTACATATAAATGGAGATAGATTTGGACGAACGAAAATTCTCAGGTAGAAATTTATTACATTTAAAATAGTTTGAAGAGATATATTTGGAACGAAATCGTGCAAATTTCATTTATGAAAAATCCCACTGCACATTGCTATTCCACCGCTTACAAAAACATTGCGGTTCTAAGAAAATAAGCCCTCTTATATCATTCACCTGGTTCCCACTATCGCATTTTTCTCCTCTTTAAATAATCCTTGTCCTAGATTCCGAAAAATCGTCTACGCGGAACAGAATACACATAGAGAATCATAGAAAAGCTCGCCTTTCCTCTTCTTTTAAATTCGTGTTTCGCGAAACGAGCCAAAAAAACGGAATATAATTTAAAGAAAGGAATAATGTAACAGACAAAAATTTGTCTAAATTAAATAATAGGTTTGATGTTCCCAAATAAAATGTTCGTTTTGAATATGCCCATGTACGAAGTTTATTCAGGTACAGTGGGTGTAGAAAGTATTCGTACATCGATTAATTTCCAAAAAAACTGTAAAATTGTAATTTATTAACTTATTTTTTATAAACAATGACATTTTACATGTTCTAAGAAATCTCTAGAATAGATAGATTACAAAAAGATAGCTATTTATGTAAGTTGCGAAATTAACAAGAAAAAACAATTAATCGATAAAAATGTTGAAGCAATAAGTATTCTGGCAACTGTTTAAAAGTACTTTCCCGGAAATTTGATGTTTTCTAATTCGCACGGAGGAATAAACTAATGTGTTTACATTACAAACTCTACTGTAAATGGTTCGTCATAAGAATCGTACAAATACTTATTGCTTCTATACTTTTACCCACTTTTCGCATGTTTTTGTTAATTTCACAAATTATATTAACTAGTAAATGTTGTTTGGACTATATCTATCTCAGAGACTTCCGAAAATATGTTATATATCATTGATTATAAAAAAAAGAAGTTAAGAAACTATAATTTCACACAAAAGTTTTTTGGGAAATTGATCGGTGTACGAATACATTCTACACCCACTGTACATATCCATAATGAGATCTTGATTCGGAAACACGAAATCCATCGTTTAATTTCGAAAAATTTATTTTTTATATAATAATTTCATTATAAGCTACGAATACTCATGCGGTCGACTGTAATTATTTAAAAAACAAATAAATAACATCCCCCAGACCTTCAATATTCCAACCGTATCGCCATTACAAAATGAACAACTGTTTACATCTGCATCGTCCATCATCCACTACATCTTCACTCGTTTCCAGATTAATTTTCACGTGAGGTATTTTAATTCCCGTGTTTTCACGGCGAAATTTTTCCGTCGTGCACCGGAAACACGCGAATACACGGAAATTTCGAAACACGAAAGCGGGACAGATGTTTCCCGGTGCATTATACACGCACGATGTAATCGAGTTCTTCTCCGAGAGTAATATTAACCGTAATTGGGTTGCACGATGTTATTTCATTATTTGCGAGGAAGTGCCCGGTTCGCGAGGATGTCAAACACCGTTCGATTGGAAATTTCGTTTTCGTTGGGCCATCGATAGCGACGAAAAAGCATGAAGGATGCAGTCGCGTACTCGAACTAATAATTGAGCTGGTTTCGGTATGGATTTCCGGTGAATTTTATTAATCGGAAAATTCACATGATTCAAAGTGTACTTGGATATATGAAAATGTTTGACGTAGAGGAACAGGGGATGATTTAAACATCTGTATTAATATATTTATCACTGAATTTCGAACTGTAGAAATATATCTCTTGTGTCAATTTAAATATTACATTGAGCTCGTTTAATAAATCCCTCTGAATTTTGGTGCTAGAAATCGTGCAAATAAATATCACGATATTTTCTATTATCAAAATTTTGGAAATGTTTAGTTTTTCACAATTTTTTTTGTGTCGAACAGGTAAAAAGTTTGGTCGATTAAAATCAATACAGGCTGCTGAATTTTAGATTAATTTAAGAATACACCGAGATTTTGTGTTTATATTTCTTGGACTCTGTATTTCTAGGCATTCTTTGCATTTGTTTTGAACATAAAATTTGTAATTGACTAAACGTGAAAAATCTATTTATTCTCAAAAAGGGGGTTGATTCATCCTCCCCCAGGACTTCAGTCAGTATTCCATCTCTATTTGAACGATCACAACAAGGCAGAAAACATTCGAATTCACTATTTTGAACAAACTGTACGTCCTCTGTAAAACGAATCGACTCCTGTGTTCACCGTCGCGTTCCAAAAGCCATGCATAAAGGCAGCTTTCATGAAAGGTCGCGCGACACATGTCAGACACCCTTTCAGTGGAACGGTATGACAAGTTTTTAACAAGAAGCCGTTTCCTTTCGTGCGACTGACAAAATGCACGGGTATTTCTCTGATTGACGCGCTCGCGACCGATGGAACAGAAACTCACCCCTTCTCTATCTGTAAACGATGGAAAGCTGTTGACGTATTATGGCGTCATTTCATGAGCTGAGGCTGACAGCCTTTGTCGCAGTACCGGCGTCCTTTGTCACGCGTTCTGTCTCGCAATGTTCTGATTCGCTGGATGCTTATAAGCCGGCCAGAAATAGGAGACATGAGTTTGTTTTTGTTTATGTCGTTTAAGGGGTGAGATTCGGAACGTGATATACGTCTGAGTTTGTTTTGAAATTCTTTTTGGGTTGGAAAGATATTTTTGAGGGTGTTTAACCTCACAGAGATGGGGGTAAATCACATGGTGAATGTGTCAGGAAGATTTCAGACCAGGTGAGAATGTAGGGAAAAGGACAGACATTTACTTTCATCGAGAAGTAAGTTTTAAGGGATGAAATTTGCTATATTTGCCATTCTGAACATTAATGGGGTACAGGGATATTTTTTACAAAAATGTTTGATGGTTTTAGAGGAATGATAACGTGATCGTTGTACCAATAAATAATTATATCTCCTACTTACAATTTTTTAATTTTGTCAAATTTTATGTAATATATGTAGAACATATTAGGTTGTTATCCCGAAAGTATCTTTCGCGAGTTGCACTCAATTATTTTATGTGGTCGTGTTTCTATAAATAGACAATCTAATTTCATAGATATTCATGTTGTAACAGTAATGGAGCAAAATGAATCGTGGACAATTCAGTAATGTAACATAAAACATAAACTATTGTGCATGTACTACTTAATAATAAAGCGAAAGAAACTTTTGGGACAACTTAATATTTTGATTTAGCCAAGTATAATAGCAAGTAAAATCATAATAAAAATTACTTTAATCTGCAAAAATAACTTCAGGCCATAGTCGAAAATTTCACGTGGTTTTTGAGAGAAAATTAGTTAGAACCCTTATCTTAGTACGATAAAAGCTTACAGTACCGTCATCTTTAGAAAAATAACTCGTTTTCTATCGAGGGAAAATCGATAATATTCTTAGGGCTTCCTTCATTGACTACCTAGCTGGCGCCAGTATATTGGAAGTTTCTGGGGTTGAAGATTCTCCACAGTAGTACATGTCGGTAAATTATCAGCCGCTGGATGTCTGACCATGTCTTACCATATCTACTGACGCCCACTGTCGAACTTCTACCAGCTATATCTATTCCACATGATACACAATTTGCGTTATTTTCTATATATATTTATATGTATTTTCTATATATATATCTATATATCTGTATATCTATAATATCTATAATATATATATATTATATATTTTATATATAGTCATAGATGGTAGTGAGAAAATTAAAAAAGGAGATAGAAGAAGACTGAGAAATAAATTTTTAGGGAATAATTCTGACTAATTGGGATAGTTTAAAATTATAATCAAGATGAAGGTCGTCAGTTTATATTCACGACTGACTATAATATATTCAAAAATGTGTTGTTACAATACAGTTGTAATTATTAAACAATAAATTTAATTAGTTCAAAAAGAATTGAATTTAAGAAATTTATTTACATCTTCTTCTATCTGATTATATTAGGTTGTCCCGAAAGTTTCTTTCGCGAGTTGCACTCAATTATTTTATGTGGTCGTATTTATTTAAACAGATTGCTGAACTTTAGATTAATTTAAGAATACACCGAAAGTTTGTGTTTATATTTCTTGGACTTTAAATTTTCTAAATTTCAATTTCTAGGCAAAATGAATCGTGCACAATTTATTAATGTAATATAAAACATAAAATATTGTGCATGTATTACTTATTAATACAGCGAAAGAAACTTTTGGGACAACCTAATATTTTATTTCAGTTACTTGAAAGTGACCCGGTCCAGTAGTTTAATTATTAATACTTGGCCGTTGATACTTTAATTTCTTAGGTTGCGTTGCCAACTTCGTGTGCTGTAATCCATAAATTAGAAGAATACTGAATTCTAATTAAACTGATTTTTCTGAAGGCAAATGTAACCTCTAGAATCAATACTCTGTGCCTGTGATATCGTTTCATGTGACCTAAGTCCAGGATTCGTGGAAAAACGTGAACAAGGATGATATTTTTAGGCAACGAGCGTTAGATACCCTAAGCGATATAGGCTCGCTGGTTCTGTCCTCGATGTAGGTGGATATTCCTGGAGTGGTGACAGGAACCCTCTCAAGAATCTGATTATTGCAGCCTTGGTGTTCGCCAAGGTTCAACCGTGCACCCGAGAGGCGAATACTTGAAAAGTTCAACCCGCAAATGAGATCCATCGTCGATGGTCGCTGGTGGCTTTTATTAAAATTTCCACATTATTGTCCCTGTCCGATAGTCCCCTTACCGAACAATTTTTTCACCTTCGATCCGCTTTTCATGTATCGTTTTTCCTACGATTATTCCGTTCCGAGTAATAAGTTTTGTTTCATTTAATTTCTAGCTTTATTCGAGAAACTCGGGGGTTGCATGTAATCGAAGGTCTTGGGATTTCTGTGAGCTCTGTTAACACTTTCCAGGCATACTCGTTAAAATACGTATGGAGCTAAAATTTTGTTCTTATAGAGTGTATTTTTAAGTTATTTTTAAATAACTGAAATAAAGTATAATGCGAGTCAATTTATACTGACACGATTTGAGAAAATTAGAGACAATTATTATTAAATAATACCTAACACACACATAATATGTACATTTTATATAATTTCGCAATACAAGCAGCACGTGAATCCTGTAACGACGTCTCGAACAGACTTTTACCCCATTACGATAATTCCTCCCGATTCGAAGAAATAGTACTCGCCCCATGGAAGATGCCAATTTAACAAGCTAAACGTAACGACGAAGCAGGGAATCGCATGAAAAGAACAAGCAGAAGTGCTACTTAACGAGCGTCGCGACGCTTTTATGGGTCTTGGTAGAATTACGCGACGTTTATTATCGTTCATTTCCATATTTATCTCTCGTTTATTAGCGTCGGTGTCCCTTAACGAACGACAGTGAAAAGATGGAAAAATTGCTGTGTAAACAACGCGACGGGGTATGGGGGGGGGGGCTTAATGGACTTCATCCCCGACAATGAGGAAACTTCAAGTGCAATTAACGCGTTACCTTGAGAGGTCCTTTAAGTTTCTCAGAGTGCGCTTGCACTGCGTACGTTTCTTTGATAAGAAGCTTTATCCGGGTCTCTCGATAACCTTTCGACTATTTTTATCTCTCTAAACGCGCCACGTCTTGGTTGACGTGACATTCTAAGACTCCACCCTCTATCTTCAGCCATGAACATTTTTTCCTTTGCAAGAAACACCGTTGCGCTGATTCGAGGAAGCAGCACATTGTCTATTTTATTTTATTTTAAATATTCAAATAAAAAAATATCGCTTACTTCGCAAATATTTATTTTCGTGAACATTTTTCAGACGGAAATAAATACATTATGCGCGTATTTTTTATTAGAAAATACTGAACGACATGAGGAGAGGGGGTGTTACGGCGTGAGCAAAATAACTGGGTTGTATTTGAAAGAACGTCTTTCTGGTATGCTCATTTCGGATGTGAACGTTAATGACAACCGAATTAATTAAACTATTGAAGTAGTAGAACTGGAATGAGCGTTTAACACTTTTTAACAAATAACTTTATTTTGGTAAATGCAGCAGGTTTCTACAAAATTTCTTTGTATTTGTTTTTATTGTGAACTTTTTACAAAGTTATTGGCACATTTCCTGTTACATTATTTTCTTACCTTCTAATTTTCTTATAAATGTTATTTTCGCGCTTACATTTTAGAATACTTGTCGCCTCTTAAAGCTATTTTCTAAAGCTATTTTCTAATACTACTTGTGTCACATTTTTCCCAAAGGCTTTATTATTATTATTTTTTGTTTTTTTTTTTATACTAAATTGTACTCAAAGATTTGGTATTCTTGCATTTTTTTTTCATTTTCCTATTTCTATCCTATATCATTTACTACTATTTTATTTTATTTTACGCTTAATTATTATCACCCGTATTCTTCCTGTGTTTTAACATTTCTTTTGTTTCCTACATTATCATATTATTGTATTTGATTATCTCTTGTATTAATCTCATTAATACAATTTTTAATATTGTGTTCGTACTTTCAAGGAGCTTCATGGTATTTTTAGAAACTTTAGTTTCCTCAGTCTTAATAAAGTCTTGTATGTTATAATTGTTATCTGCTATTATTTGTCCTATACTATTAAATATATCCACACGCTGGAGGTTTTTAAAGAACACGAATAAAACATATTCTAATATTACATCGTTTAGTCCACATTAGCAAGTCTTGTTCTCTATTATTCCTTTCCTACCTATGATTCCTTTAGCTTTAAGTGGTTCGCCCTAATTCTCGACATCGCTCTAATCGTTTCCCTCGAATGTCTAGAATGTTTTCTAGTTTATAAAACCATCGAATATTGGTCTTATTATATTTGTTTATTGTGAGACTTTTTAACCAAGTTATAAGCACATTTCCTCTTGTTTCTACAAGTTAGTTAACTTAGTGGTGGTTCGTGAAAATCTGCTCTTCTCTTTTGGAGTGACAATTGAAGATACCTCGGTGTATCTCTCCTACTTTCATTTGTCACTCCTACAGTCTTAAAATGCACCCTGATTGGTGCTTGGTTTAGAAACAAGGCCCAATCAGGGTACCTAGAGTCCCACACCACCCTCGTAGATACGCCTTCACCAGCGATCCTGGAGGCAAAGGTGGGTGATTACTTGGTGTCTTGCGGAAGGCCACTGCCACTCATGCGTTTTTTTCCAGTTTACAACACGAACAGCTGCTGAGGATCGGAACCACGTGAAATTCTAAAGACCTCATCGACGGTCGCAACTAGATTGATATTGACGGTAATATCAGCATAAACTCAGAAACAGCCTAGCTTCGCGAGCATGTTATAAACTATTGTTGGCCTTCCCCGTTTAGTGGTTTATGCCGCTCGAAAGGTTCAAACTCTATGGCAATTCTAACTATACATCTATAGAAAGGCAAAATGTTTGAAGCCATTTACGAGGTAACACGGGGAGGGTTTATTTTTTTCCGTAAGTGCGATAGTAAATGGAGCAGTTTTTATTTGAATGGTCGCTCGCACCCGTTTCTTTTCCGGAATGTGTTCCATCAAAGGACTTCTGGTTTTTCCGCGCAGGGCCAATCCAATCTCGAAAGACTTAGGCTGTCGTCGTATGATATAAATGACATGGGACATTTCTTTCTTTGGAATGTTTACAGAGGGACATGAACGCGATCGCCGATTTGTAGGTGCTCTCGATATCAATACACCTCGTCCATTGCATCGAAGTACGAGTAAAGATGGATACACTGTCTCGGGAATGCTTTTGGCAACAGATTATTATAATTCAATGGAGGAACGAATATAGTGCAATCTTTAACATTGAATTTATAATTTCAAAAAAATCTTGATATTACAATTATTTAGTTATTCACATAAAACTATTAGGTTATCCTAAAAGTTTCTTTCGCTTTATTAATAAGTAATACATGCACAATAGTTTGTTTTATGTTACATTACTAAATTGTGCACGATTCATTTTGCTCCAATACTGTTACAACATGAATATCTATGAAATTAGATTGTCTATTTATGTAAACACGACCACATAAAATAATTGAGTGCAACTCGCGACAGAAACTTTTGGGACCACCTAATACATTCAGTTCTAATTATTTTGTTATTCCATTAACTCTATCTATTTATAAGTGAAGATTTTTAAATGGATTACCTTACATCTTACCTCCAATTTAAATTTCCCAAAATTGATTATTAACACATAAAAGCATCCCTCTTTGAATGCATACATCACGCTCTTTAATAAGTATCGAATTTTATCTTCATTGCCACGAGTCGTCGCGGCCATCAATTGCAACGAAGCAAATGAAAACAGCCGACGCAAATGGCACAAAATTTATTAATAATTGAACGCGACATTCGGCCACGCGGCTCGGGTATCGGGTTAATTAATCGAAGTAATTAACTTTTTTAATAGAATCGAGCCGGTCTCGTTAATTAAATTCTGAATGCGAGTTGCTCTTCGCTTTCGAGCATGACCTTATTCCGCCACGCGTTCATACGAACCTTTTAGGCCTTATTTATACCGTTGGAACATTTTGTTGCGAGCAATAACCTAACTGCCACGGTTCCAATTTAATTGGAACAAATCACGAACTGTGGACCGTCGCGTTTTACTCAACTCGCGCGAACAAATAACCGCGTGTATTTGTTTCCACTTCTCGCTTGTAATTCAGGTGCGAAAATAATACGCGCCCTCTTTCACCCCCTTGAGACTTTTTAATAAAAATATCGTCGCAACAATGCTGACCGAGTACTTGTCAGCCAAGAATCCGACGTTCTCGCGGTTAGGGAACAAATCCAGAATTTTATGCGTCTGGAAATTGACTCTACGCCAACCATGGCACAGTTAGCCCCCCTTTCTTCACCCACTTTCGAGACCAGACTACATCTTCAATCTCCACCGACTCCCCCTTCCCCAGCCTCACTCGGTATACTCATTTTCGTGTACCTATATCTATCTTTGCTCATCCGACCCTTGAATTAAATTACATCCCGGAGGTTGGGAAACGAAGCCGCAACCAGGCTAAGGGGTCGACCACAACGAGAGAGTTTCATTTCGTTCCGGGTCTCCGTGTCGTTTCGCTACCCTCTTTTGTATTTACTTATTTCCTCCGTTTGCTCCTCGAGCGAAGACGTTGCACATTTACAATTGCAATGGTTAGAGTCGCTTCAACCCCTTAACCTACAACCACGTGGGAGACTCGTGGTCGGATACTCGGGCGAAAACGTGATTATCACGAGCCTGGACCGTGGTGTATCGTTCAGGCCAAATGTAAACATCACATTTTGGTCCCAGGCTGTTGGAGCTTAACTCGTAGCTTAAAGGGTTAATTGTTCATCCGATTCCACGTTCGTTATTTTTGGTGTATTAGGCTGTCCCAAAAGTTTCTTTCGTTTTATTAACGATTAATACATGCACGACATTTTATATTTGACGTTACATTATTGAATTGTGCACGATTCATTTTGCTCCATTACTGTTACAACATCGATGCCTATAAAATTAGATTGTTTATTTATATAAACACTGCCACGTAAAATAATTGAGTAGATCACGCGAAAGAAACTTTCGGGACAACCTAATACATTCATATATATTTAGATTGTAGTAGAATATTTCCAAACCCTGTTTACAAACATACCACTAAATTATTAATCTCTCGAGGGACGAATTTTAAATGAATTCTTTGATACGCATGCGTCAGTTCCTCGAGAGGTTAAAAGAACAAATAAAAAGTATAAAAGCAATGGAAAAGGGTAGGAAGGAAACGAAGACGTCAAGTGTGACCTAATATTTGATGACCGACATTCACCCCGAAAAAAAAGTAATCGATGACATCCAAGACGAAATGTGGATGCTTCTTACCGCCCCTAAGTCCGTCACTCCGCCCGTTTACTCAGCGAGAAGAGATTTATGTCGTGGCTTCGAAAACGAGGGGTAGCTCCAACAGAGAACCGATTCGATACATTAGCTTCGAGTCAACGTTTCGTTTTCGATCCATTCTCGAATTTTCCATGCAATTTGAACGGCCATTGCTTTCCTCGAGGTGACACTTTCCTCGAGGAAAACTGTTCGAGCAATTTGACTCTCGCAAATATCGTATCGGTAAATAATATTCGGTCGGGAATAAAAATATATGTATTTTCGGACATTTATTCTAAGCGGACGTTCAAGTATTGGAATAATTACTCGAAATCGCGTGTTCGACCGGGGGTCAACAATTTCATAGAGGCTTTTAACCTTTCGGTGGTGAGATTCGATCGCTTGGCGCACGTCGCGTGTGGAAATCCCATTGTTGAGTTCGTTAAACGTGTTCACACAACGCCTGGATGTGTTAACTTGATAATTAGAAAAAAATTAGGTGGTTGCTTGGCAAAGAATTTGCGGTTAACCATAGTGTGGAATTTTAAAGAAGTATAGAAATTATAATTGAGTGATATAGATGATAATAATGAAGTAAAATTGAAATTAAAATTGTATTACATTATTACAGTGGGTGTAGAATGTATTCGTACACCGATCAATTTCCCCACAAAATTTGGGGGAAATTGTAGTTTCTTAACTTCTTTTTTTTATAATCAATGATATATAACATATTTTCGGAAGTCTCTGAGATAGATATAGTCCAAACAACATTTACTAGTTAATATAATTTGTGAAATTAACAAAAAGATGAGAAAAGTGGGTAAAAGTATAGAAGCAATAAGTATTTGTACGATTCTTATGACGAATCATTTACAGTAGAATTTATAACGTAAACATATTAATTTATTGCGTCGTACGAATTATAAAACATCAAATTTCCAGTAAAGTACTTTAAAAAAAGGTTCTAATAGTGGAATGGAAAAAGATCCCACTTCGAAGAACTAATAATTTACTTAATTTAATTCTTAGAAAAGTTACAATAATTATAAAATCAAAAGGAAATCCCACGAAGGAAGTATTATATACTTGTAAATTAATGTAAATTTCTTTTTTTTAAATGAATTCTAAAAATTAAACAATTGTGCGAATACTTATTGCTTCAATATTTCTATCGATTAATTGTTTTTTTCTTGTTACTTTCACAACTTACATAAATAGCTATTGTTTTTTGTAATCTATCTATTCTAGAGATTTCCGAGAATATGTAGAATGTCATTGTTTATAAAAAATAAGTTAATAAATTGCAATTTTACATAGTTTTTTTAGAAACTGATCAGTGTACGAATACTTTCTACACCCACTGTACTTATTTCTTCGGATTAAAATTCGAATAATAAATAAGTAATGAACTGAAAATTGTCGAGTTAAAAATTCCGAGAGTTATAAAACGTCACTATAAAAATTGCAAAGTGTCCAAATGTTGAAGTCACTCAGTAGAGGATACGTTTTCTTTCTATCTCGGCCAAGTGCCAAAAAGGGAAGCGGCAAAAAGAATGTTGCACTGCGCTTATTTCGCTCGAATTACTTCAACCGTCTTTGTAAATCATCGTCAGACTTCAGGTTCGTCTACGTTTCCCTGTGACCTTAATTCCGTGCCCCTATCTTTCATCGTACGGCTAACTGGCATAATCTGAAGAAATCTGGCGAGTACTATTAAAAATACACGAGCAGCAACATTCATTTAATTTCTGAGGAATTGTATTAAAAGTTTGAATTTAACTAAGCGCTTGTCTGAAGAAATCTGACGAATACTATTAAAAATCCCGAGCGACAAATTGATTTCGTTTCTGAAAAAGTGTATCAAGTTGAAATTCAACCAAGTACAAATTGCGTTTACGCGATCACCCGAACCCGCGCAGATCACTTTTCACATCAAAAGGAATTTCTTCGTTTCGATAGCACAGCGTGGAAACTTCATTGAACAAATTAACCGTGTACCTTATCGGATAACAGTTACAACGCTAAAACGCGATCGAGTTTACACAGTCCAAATGCAGTTGTGTTTGGTTCACCGAATCTTGCTGTCGCAAACACTGCGGCCATTATTTGCAAACAGACGCGCAGTAAACATTCACGCCGTAATCAGCGTTTAATTTGATTTTAATCCGCGTATAACGGCTACGTAATGTTACTTGGCAAATAGCGAATCGCATACTCGAATAATTAATTACAAACACAGGGCAATAATTACTGGCCAGTGCGTTCTTTCTCTTCGATGCGTCGAGCGCTACGGTTATTATTAAATTGAAATCAATCGACTGTTTATGAACACTTCTGTGCTTGCAAATCGCACCAATGGAAAATGTATAATTCTGTTGAAACGAGAAATATCTTTGTGCGAGTCGAGGAACAATTTTTAATCGATCGTACATTGAAATAGAAAATTCACAATAGAAATGGATCAACAGGCAATTTATTTTTGAGAGGAAGCCAATTTTAAATGAAGCATTACTTCGTGGCAGATGTACAAAGTGGCTCGGACGGGTACTTTATGCATCGAGGAGGAGCACAAGGACGCCACGTCGCTTACTCTTGGGTCATTTCACGGCGAATCGATCATTCTTGCACTTGCGACCGCACTTTCCATAGAATTGACGTACGCTGTTCGCCTAAAAGGGGAGACTTAACTCCATCATTGCCACACTATCTTTTCCCTCAAAATACTAGTCGTCAAACTTTGTACTGGTCTCCAGATATTTTTTTGTTTTTACCACAGAATATTTCTAAGAATTTTCAATATCGTCGATATTTGATACAAAAATATTGTTCCTAACTCGAATTTCCTATTTTGTTTCAGGTTAGTCAACAACTCGTCTACTTTTTAGAGAAATCCCCCATCACGCAGTATTCGTAAGTAAGTCTGTTGAACGTTACAAACTGAAACATTCTCATCGATGCATTTGGGGGAAGTTACACTCGACCTTCCACTGCCAGATGGTTCCCTTAGTACAACTTCCCTTCGATGGGAAGCTGTTAGTATCTCTCCCTAAAGCTTTCAACTTGCTAATATCTGTTTCGACCACTGGGGAGTCCTTAGTGCCACCAATGTCTGTTTCTGGAGCTTCGAAATCGTTGTTTGGATTTGCAACTGCAAAGTTACAAGTGTCGACGTCCATAATGGGAGTTGTTATCCACTCCACGCTGTCCCTCAATAATCCACTGCGGATTTTATGCATTTATCATATATTAGGTTGTCCCAGAAGTTTCTTTCGCGAGTTGCACTCAATAATTTCCTGTGGTCGTGTTTATATAAATAGACAATCTAATTTCATAGATATTCATGTTGTAGCAGTAATGGAGCAAAATGAATCGTGCACAATTCAATAATGTAACATAAAACATAAACTATTGTGCATGTATTACTTATTAATAAAGCGAAAGAAACTTTTTGGACAACCTAATATTTAAACTGTGTCCATAGATCACTACTTTTATAAGGATGTAAGATGTGTAAACAAATTATTATTCAAATTCCTCTCCTATAAATAATACCAGGTATCTATCATCCTAGAAAACAACAATACCACAAACAACGCGTTATTATTTATTAACACGTTGACCGCCATGTCATCCATATATGGGTGACAGTGCTGCTTACTGAAGAAATAAAAAAATTAATTTTGAAAGTTAAATATCAAAGGAAATGAATTTATATGAAATATTTGAATTTCGCTGAAGTTACAAAAATAAATACCACAATAAATGCATGATTATGTAGTCTCCAATAGTCAGTATATGAAATTTAATCGCAGTAGAAATTTTTAAGAGTGTTAGTGTGGCAGTCAACGTGTTAAAGCGATAATTGGGAAATAAAAATCTGACAAGAAATCTCCGTGAACCAAGTGTTAATTATCATATTAATAGGACATTTAGCAAACGACATGAACCATAAAGAAATCAATTAAAGAAATGGAAAGAAACTTTTGGGACAACCTAATATTTATCGATACCATCCCCTAAACTTGTCAAGACTTCGATACCTTCTTCCACGCGTATCATTCTCAAGTTATTACCTCCTGTGTTCCACGCTTCAGAGTCAATTTGCAATCACAACGTCAGGAGTTGTTGATTGTTATTCGAGTCACAGGTTATCGATACCGTCCTGAAACTTTGGGGGTCCTCGACATCTTCCGTCGCTCAAGAGTTATCGATCTCTGCTTCAAAAGCTTCAGACTCTACCTTCATTTGCAACTTTGGAACGATCACTGTTCGGAGTGCCACAAGTCGAGGCGGTTTTCCAGAACTTGGAAGGTACATATATTACGTCAGCTACCCCTTTGTTCATTGTTATCCCCGAAAGTTTTGGTATCGTCAGTACCTGCAAGTTTCCAGTTTCCTGCCATTATCGTTAGACATGTCATTATCTCGCGTGGAGTCTTTGACATCGCCTAAGACTTTGTGTCCTTTTTCAAACAATTCATTTATCTAAATGTTTAGCAACAAGTGTTGCGCTGTTCGGGATACCAAAGAGGGTTTAATCCTTTGCATTCGAGGCCTTTTTTTCTGGTATCTACCAGCAACTCGAGATACTTTCTTAGCATTCTATTGCCATGAATGCTAAGCTTAGATTGACTTCGAAAATGAGATCTCTAAAATGGACAGGTTTCAAGGATGTTTCAAATTTGGAGGAATAAGGCACTAGAAACGCTGAAGTTTGAATCTTGAGCGCGGAACAGTATTAACCCTTTGCCCTCGAGGCCTTTTTTTCTGGTATCTACCAGCAACTCGAGATACTTTCTTAGCATTCTATTGCCACGAATGCTAAGATTACTAAGGTCACCTTTGCCTCAACGACAATCATTTTATTGGCACTTTGAGTTCCAAAGAAATGAAACCTAAAGAAAACCTAGTAGTGACTGAGAGTCACCTCTCGAGTGCAAAGGGTTAATTTTTTACAGCCGACGTAGCGAATTACGTGTACAACGATAACCAAGGGGCCTCTAGCACGTAACGACCCGATAACGGTGCATGAAAACTGCCACCTTCGATAAGAAGTTTTTCCCCCCTCGCAATGTCCTGTGTACTTCGAGCTGCAGTCGGTCGAGTAAAAGTTACGCGTAACGCGATTCTAACCACCGTTGATTATTTCCGCGGGCAATCGGGAGTGGTAGTCGAAAGGTAAACTAGAGTCGACGCTGACTGGCGCTAAAGCTAGAAGCTCGGCACCCTGTAAATAAGGTCACGCCGGTTAGGGATGTTTGCGCAATTTCAAAGTGGAATTTCAGTTAACGCTGCAACGATTACACGTGTAATAATACGGAAGGTAAGCGTCTGTTTTTACGCCGCTGGCAAGGTAACGGGCGTTACCTTGTAGACGGCCAGGCCGAGCTTGGGGAAACGACAATGGAAAGAGGGGGGCGAGAACCGATAGGGTGGAAAAGCTTCTAAGACCGACGGAGCGTACTTCTCACAGCTCAGGGAGCATCGGTTTCCTTGGAAATTGTTGCACGGTACAGTTAGACAGTTTAGTGGCTCGCCTGGGACAATATACGTACACGTGTATTATGTTCACTTGGTCTATGAAATTAACTTTAAATATGGAGGGGGCCTTTTCAAAGAATAAATTGTTGTCTGAAGTACAGTGAGTGTAGAAAATATTCGTACACCGATCAATTTCCAAAAAACTGTGTAAAATTGTAATTTATTAACTTATTTTTTATAAACAATGACATTCTACATATTCTCGGGAATGTCTAAAATAGATAGATTACAAAAAAAATAGCTATTTATGTAAGCTGCGAAATTAAGGCGTCTGGCCACCCTGAGCGCTCGCCAGATGGGTACTATTCTTAAAAAATTCATAAATGCGAAAGTATAGAAAAAAATATTTTTATGTTTTGACACATACTAAAGAACGGTTTAAGGAACACATGAAAAATTTTTTGAGATAACAAAAAACAAATCGCGGCGGTTCGAAAATTTTGGTGAAGGACTTCGGCACGAAACGCGCGTGGGCTGTCCCATCATTATATTCTTTAGGTTGCATGTGAAAAAGAACAAAAAGATATTAGATTGTTTCTGGAGTTTGTCGCAAGAGAGTAGCAATTGGATTTTTTTTTTACCATTAAGAAAATTATGGTGAGCCAAAGAAATTTTTTTTTTATTTTTCACCGAAATTTCACGAGAAAAATCGTCAATAAAAAAAAAACTAATCAAGTAATTGCAAAAATCCATTGCCACTCTTCAGATAATGTATCTAAAAGTAGTGTGTACAAATTTCAGAGCAATCGGACCGATAGTTTACGAGATTTACGTTGTACTATTTCGAAAAATGTAGTTTCGAGATAATCCCAAAAGAAAGTAAACGTGCAGTCTGATTGCTCTGAAATTTGTACACACTACTTTTAGATACATTATCTGAAGAATAGCAATGGATTTTTGCAATTACTTAATTAATTTTTTAATTAATTTTTTTTAAGAATTGTACTCATCTGGAGAGCGCTCAGTGTTGCCAGACGCCTTATTAAGAAAAAAAAACAATTAATCGATAAAAATGTTAAAGCAATAAGTATTCTGGCAACTGTTTAAAAGTACTTTCCCCGAAATTTGATGTTTTCTAATTCGCACAGAGCAATAAACTAATGTGTTTACGTTACAAACTCTGCTGTAAATGGTTCGTCATAAAAATCGTACAAATACTTACTGCTTCTATACTTTTACCCACTTTTCTCATCTTTTTGTTAATTTCACAAATTATATTAACTAGTAAATGTTGTTTGGACTATATCTATCTCAGAGACTTCCGAGAATATGTAAGATATCATTGATTACAAAAAAAAGAAGTTAAGAAACTATAATTTCACACAAAAGTTTTTTGGGAAATTGATCGGTGTACGAATACATTCTACACCCACTGTACATATCCATAATGAGATCTTGATTCGGAAACACGAAATCCATCGTTTAATTTCGAAAAATTTATTTTATATAATAATTTCATTATAAGCTACGAATACTCATGCGATCGACTGTAATTATTTGAAAAACAAATAAATAACATCCCCCAGACCTTCAATATTCCAACCGTATCGCCATTACAAAATGAACAACTGTTTACATCTGCATCGTCCATCATCCACTACATCTTCACTCGTTTCCAGATTAATTTTCACGTGAGGTATTTTAATTCCCGTGTTTTCACGGCGAAATTTTTCCGTCGTGCACCGGAAACACGCGAATACACGGAAATTTCGAAACACGAAAGCGGGACAGATGTTTCCCGGTGCATTATACACACACGATGTAATCGAGTTCTTCTCCGAGAGTAATATTAACCGTAATTGGGTTGCACGATGTTATTTCATTATTTGCGAGAAAGTGCCCGGTTCGCGAGGATGTCAAACACCGTTCGATTGGAAATTTTGTTTTCGTTGGGCCATCGATAGCGACGAAAAAGCATGAAGGATGCAGTCGCGTACTCGAACTAATAATTGAGCTGGTTTCGGTATGGATTTCCGGTGAATTTTATTAATCGGAATATTCACATGATTCAAAGTATACTTGGATATATGAAAATGTTTGACGTAGAGGAACAGGGGATGATTTAAACATCTGTATTAATATATTTATCACTGAATTTCGAACTGTAGAAATATATCTCTTGTGTCAATTTAAATATTACATTGAGCTCGTTTAATAAATCCCTCTGAATTTTGGTGCTAGAAATCGTGCAAATAAATATCACGATATTTTCTATTATCAAAATTTTGGAAACGTTTAGTTTTTCACAATTTTTTTGTGCTTTTATACTTTTACCCACTTTTCTCATCTTTTTGTTAATTTTACAAATTATATTAACTAGTAAATGTTGTTTCGACTATATGTATTTTAGAAACTTCCGAGAATATGTAAAATATCATTGATTACAGAAAAAGAAGTTAAGAAACTACAATTTCACAGAAAAGTTTTTCGGGAAACTGATCGGTGTATGAATACATTCTACACCCACTGTAAATTCTTGTTAGATACTTAAAGTTTATCATATTTGTGTACGAATAGCGAAACCTACTCGATACACGTTTAATTCGCCAGGAAGCCACAATCGTTAAGTAACAAATTAGATAATTCCGTAACGAAAGTACCATAATTGAAAGAAAACGAAGTTCCTCGCGACGTCCCTGGAAGGCAGCATATCGCGAAGGATTGTGCACGTTACTCGTGGTTCAATCTCACGCGATTCCTCCGATAAACTCAACTGGAAACTACTCCTGGATGATTAGGTTTTTTCCCCAGTCTTCGTGTTTTCGTTGCAGCGTAAAAGGTTGTTCCGCGGAATCCCTCACCGCCGCACTTCAAAAACACGGGGGATTGACTGGCGCTCCTTATCCATTTCCCAACCACTCGCTGCTCGAAGCGGTCGGCGATACTGAAATTTAGTAGCCCAGTTGTTTAAGTGGCGCGTTTCGTGCAGTAACGGGTCGATAGCGAAGATGGAAGATATGCAAAAGGTCATTCAGACTAAAACCAACTCTAGAGAACGTTGCGTTCCTCTTTCGGTCACGTAAGACTTCTCATTCCGTAATAGACTCGTGGATCTATGAATATTTCTCGCTTGGATCTATGAATAATTCTTTCTTTTAAGGGGGTATTATCGTCTAGAAACTTCAACAATTCGATTTTTCTTCTTTTGCATTTTCTCGTCATTTGGGGTTTTGAGAAAGTGTCTCTAAAATATTAAGTTGAAATTCGTAGAGCTCTCATAGTTACAGAAGCTTAAAGGCTGTTCACCAGTATTAGTGCTAAATGTATAGCAAACTTTAAACGCGTTTTTCTCGAAACGACATTTTTCAAGTCGGGCGAACGTTTTTCTCAAAAACTATTGGACCGACTCTGACTTCTGGTTTTACACACATTTCGAGGGCACCATCACCTATGGTCTGCACTAGAATTATACCGATAGCTTGAATATTTTAGTCCTGCTCTCATATTTTAGTCCTGCTCTCATATTTTAGTTGGCCAATTTTCCGGGAAAATTAAACGTTAATTTTCAAACAGCTGCGATTCCGATAAAAAATGTTGTACTTACTTAATTCTAGTTCAGACGATAACTACATTCATAGAGATTGAAAAAGAAATTTGTTTTTCTGTCACAGACGACTAGAACGAGCGTCTTACGCCACAACCTGCATAACAGCGCATAACTTGTATAGATTTCAATGAAGTATCACATAAAAATTTGTGTTGTTAGTTGACACGTGTTTTATTATGCATAAAAAACCCTGGTACTGTAGGTTTGATAGTTTTCGCAAAATTAATTCCTACAAATGACTGAAAAAACAAACTTCTAGACGATAATACCTCTTAATGTCTTGAAAGGTGGAATTTTGTTTGAAATAAAAAGATGTAATACTAGTTTCAGAAAAGGAAAATAATCGCTTAAATAAAACAATGGCTCGAACGACGCTGTTCGTTTACGGATTTTCTAATCGAACACTTTATTCTCCTCCCCTATTGCACTCAGCTTCCGTAGTTCAATTTCCGTAAGTTTCTGGCTGGCTTTTACGAAGATTCATTTATCATTGGTGATTCTGCGCTCGAGGAGCTCGTAAATATATTTTCGGTGTACAATGATGTAGTCTCTGCGAACTCGATATTTAGTCGATTTCTTCGATAGATATAATGATAGTAACACATTATACAAACAGATTCAATCGACATGCAATTGATTTTCGACAAAAAAAATTTGTCAGTCTTCAAACATGGTTTCATCATTTTTCAATAATTACTCGGACTCAATACTCTGTTCAAAAAAACATGAACAATGATGAAACTAATGGATAGACAATTTATAGCGAAACAATAGCAATTGACCTACATCCACACATAATTTTGAATTCACATTCGTCAAACTCTTCTTGTTCTGCCAACCAGTGATATTTCCATCAAGAATTCCAAACTATGCGTACGAGTTTCGAGAAAATAATTGTTGGTACATTTTGCCTACCATACAGAACAATTCTATTTCTTCGTAGAAATTAATTTATACTTTCGAAACGTTCGAGATGTCGAAAATATTGCTGCCCACCGTGCTCTGTTTTCTTGGCTCGAGAATAATGGGTGAATATCAAGGTGAATAAATTCTTGGCACGCGTTACTCTGTTCGACGCTTTGTCAAAGTGCACAACGCGTAAATTAAACCGCGTGTTCTAACGGCACTTAGAGTTCCGTGTACCGAGACGAGGCCCGACGAAAGCAAACACAGCCAAGGATCGCTTCGAGTTTTGTCAATCGACTCGGTTTCTGGCAGCGTTGAATCTCGCGAAATTATCGTAAACAATCCCATTCGTGCGCATCGACATCGCGATACCGAAGCCAAGTTACGAAGTATTTGGTTAAAAATTGTTGAAATTACTCTCGTTTATTTGGTGAAATCGATGAACAGAAACGGAGCGAAAATTTATTGGAATAAAATATGAGGAACACAAAAATCTTGTAGCGATTGATTCGCTGCGTTTATTTCATTGTACAGTAATTTCGATGAGCTATTTATTTCATTCGTTCAGCTTTTTTACTCGTACGACGTGAAATTTCATTTTATTGTTCAGATTTTAATTTTTATCGAAGGAATAAATTTTATTGTTTACTTTTTCGGACTTCTCTCGTTTTTATTGCATGGAATTATTTTTTTCATAGCTGCATATACTATTAGCGTTATAAATTTACATATTGAATCGGATATTCCTTCTTCAAATCACTTTTGATTATTTATAATGTATTATTATTTATAATCACTCGATCCAAACACTTGGACAACAATAGGAAAAGGGAATTAAAAGGCGAGAGCTCGTACCACGGTTACGGTACACGGTTATCCTCGGGGTTTTCGATGATATAATAGCGTTTGCACGTGAAATTAATAAAGTTGATGTCAACTCGAAGCATCGTACTTGTCCGCCACGCAGTTATTATGGCTGTTTAGCTCGGAAATTGTAATAAAGTTTGCTTTTCATCGCGAAGCAATCAATTTCAAATTATCTCGGCCATCTTCATGCCGGAATGATCAATTACGTCGGAAAGAAACGTCGAACGACAGGACGAAAAAGTTGACGTGAACCCCGTGATTCGTCGTTAAATATAGACTCCGTCGATCGTGGTCGCACGCTATCATATTTCGATCATTTTTTCTTGATTTTTATTCTTCACGTTTCACTTGAAAATATTTGTGCAATAAATATTCTGCAAACGCGTCGCAGCATGAACGAATCTACGAATCTATATTCTGTCGTCAACATCTGAACTGTTAACTGATTTTGCTCGACTACGTATTGGGGAAAATATTGTTGTTTACTTGACGTTCACTAGATTCAATCGTTGCGTTTGAATTGTAATAACAATTCCAATCTGGTAATATTTTTTTTTAATTAAAATAAACCGTGGCGTATGTGACTATATTTTAAGTAATACGTTGGCTGAAAAATTGCAAAGTAAACGATTCATGTGTTTGTCGAATACTCGAGTAATAATAATAATAAAAACCTTGCAATTTTATTTTATTTTCATTCTAAGTATCGAAACTGTTATTTGCATATCAATACACCCTGTAAATTGAGAATCGTTTACATACTGCACTTGACATTGCACTTTCTGCTCTTAAGTATCCTGTTATCGTTCAGTATGCCGCGTCGGAGTCGTTCGTAGCTATCGGAAGAACATTAGCGAGAAAATATGAAGCTGAAATTGCGAACACGATATCAAGCTGCTCGTTTCGGTTCATTCGTAGAAGGTTAGGCTCATCGTATCGTCATACCACGTTATCATAATACAAACTCGATAGAATATTTGTATAAATAATTTTGTTCTCTTCCCAAACAAAAATTTGTGTACGAAACCAATCATAATAAACGTCTTCGAAGAATATACGATAACTTTCGGAACTCGTTACAGAATCGGTAACTTCTGAACCGGAAGTGGGTGGGACACGAAGACCTGAAAGGCCATAACTTGGAGCACATAACTTTCGAATGACACGTAAACTTGCTTTTTGGCATCTGCCGGGGGCAATAGCGGTCGTAAAACTTTTCCTAGTTCTTTGAAACAGAGTTTAAAAATAAGTAGAACGAATTCTCGTACGGATTTAAATTTTAGTTTGCGTAATCGATCGGGGCGCGACGAGCAATTTTTTTCGATAAAGAACGAGGTTCGATGTCGACTATCACCGCGAGAAAATCTTCTCGAAGTTATAAATTGACCTGGCGAGAAGTATGCGAGGTATTCGCAGCGTCAGATTTTATCCGTGAAGTTTAATGGGCGTACGGCGACGTCGTGATTTCGGACAGACCACCTCCAAGCCCTAAGCTCATAATCCCGACAAATAGTCGCCGTTTATACTAGATAATCCTCGAGGATTACGCCCTTTCGTCGCCGATTATTTATTTGTCCATTTATTTCTTCAAGGGGGTTACCTCTTTTACGTACGCGCGAAAAAAACGTAGCGACACAGAAACGAGTTTATAGACGTGGATGCAAACGTAGAAGGTTTACTTGTAATCTCCAGTAGAAGGATTGTGAACTGAAAAGTATATTTTTGTCAAGTAAAGAATAATTTATCTTACTGGATTTGCTTCTGAAGAGGTAAAAGTCAAATGGGGAGGGGGGGGGGGGGGGGGTCTAGTGGAGTTAAACAATTTTTACTCCATATTTCTAATTTTCATTTTTAATGTTCAATGTTCAATGTTCAATGTTCAATGTTCAATGTTCAATGTTCAATTTTCGTTTCTCATGATCGATTACTGTCCTTGTAATTTATTCTACGAATTTTTTTTGTGAGACTCGAGTTTAAAGGCTCACGCGTCTGACCATTACTCTCCAATTCTACTTAACGTAGGGCTTGCGTGGGAAAATTGAAGTTGAATGGCAATTGAATTAAGATTGGATTCAACTATAAATTCACAAACTTTTTCCATCCTTCTTCAATTTCTATCAGCTCCATCGCCGAATATTCCCTATACGATGTTCAATAAATTCAGTTGCACTCAAATTAATAAAAAAAACCTCGACAGAATCCGCACGCAATATGTCCACACACATACATATCTGTAATAGATCCAGTTAATCTCGTGTTCTCGCCAACCTATCGCAGCAAAACGACGACCCAACAGTGGAATGGAAAAGCACGAAAAAAGTTGGAAAAGCTCCGGGAGCCTGCATCGCGTCTCTCCTGGCGATAAGCATATATCGCACCGCGAGCAATAATTATTCGCGATACGGTCCACCGTACCTCGAGCGTTTCCCTCTGGATTCCCAGCTGGATCCGCGGATTTCACGAATTGGTTTCCGCCGACTTGTCCCGCGACACGCTTGCGCGGCCCCCAAGGCGAGCTTTTGAGCTTTCGAGTCGCGCCGCGAGCCGTGGCACGTGGAGTCGTCCGCTCCTCCGCTCGGGGAAGTTTCTGTGTTTTTCGTGCGCGCACAGTCGCGCCGAAATCCGCTCGCGAGCACACTCGTCGCGCGAGTAATCACGATCCAGTGCCGGTCGCGACGTTCGCGTCGCCGTGATCATGTGATTTCGATGATGATTTTTGTGCTGCGCGAGTTTTTTCGTTGACGCGTACAATTTCGAAGACAAACTTTTTCGGAAATTAAACGGACGCGAGTGTTCTCGTCGATGAACGCGAGGGACGTGCTCGATAGCTTGTGTCGATTCGTGTGCTATCGTTCCTTGTGGGTTTACAAAGCATGTAAAGTTATTGAAGTATTTATCACGTATGATTAATAATATTTTTTGACTGAGGGTTTGTAGGTTTATTAAACGTGAGATAAAATTGTCGGATTCGTTTCAACTAGAGCAGATTTCTTAATTTCGTTGAAATTGATATAAGAGTATAAACATAAAGCTGCCATTGGCATATGAATAACAATATTTTGTAATTATAATTTAAATGGGATTGTAGTGTCCATTAAGAATGAGATAAAATTGTACAATTGGTTGCAATCAACACGAAATTATAAGATTCGTTGAAATTGATATAAGAGTATAAACATAAAGCTGCCATTGGCATATGAATAACAATATTTTGTAATTATAATTTAAATGGGATTGTAGAGTCCATTAAGAATGAGATAAAATTGTACAATTGGTTACAATCAACACGAAATTATAAGATTCGTTTAAATCGATATGAAAGTATAACATTCGTTTGAACCAGCTTTTTCTTGAGTTTCGTGGAGTTTCGAGTGATTTTTGAAGGATAATCGTGTAAATATTATTTCTGTGCTATTCAGGCAAGGAAAGGTAACAAGTTTACCCCTTCCATTCCGGGAGAGTGATTCCGTTTAAGCTAGATCTTGGATTTTATTTCATTCCGACGGCGAAAATGTAGGTCGCTGAGCTGATCTACCCCTTCAATGTGTACACCACTTCTGATTGAATCTTTGCTTCTTATTTTGTAGAATAAAATAGACTGACACTCATCAGTTCGATGGAAATCTATCGGTGCATGAATTTTGTTTTAACTTTGGAAGCGAAATTTATTTCCTGGTTAGTCATACACTGCATAAATGCTGAATACGTGTATAATGACGTTTTCAGTCAGCTTCAAGCTTGAAATTCAAATGAAATCGTGAAAGAAGTTATACATTTGTGATATCGTATTTACGATTCGTCGAGATTGTGATGGTGGCAAATTTTGGCGCGAGTTTACTCCCACACGCTTCATTGGCTGTAGCATTCTTGGAACTTGTCCTTGTCCAAAGTTTGAAAATGTAACATCATCTGTAAACAAAATTTGACAGGTGAAGACATCGTGTTCTGTCTTCATAGTCTGCACTTGAAGCAGTAGACATGATTTTGAAAATTACTGCCAGGTACAGTACAAACATCTTTAGTAGATTATATTATGTTATAAATAAGTCTAGAGTCACATAATTAATTTCTGAAGTTCCAATATTTAATTATAATTATATATATGCCAGGTACAATATAAACACCTTTAGTAGATTATATTATTTTATAAATAAGTCTAGAGTCACATAATTAATTTCTGAAGTTCCAATATTTAATTATAATTATATCAAATTACTGGTACAATATAAACACATTTAGTAGATTATATTATTTTATAAATAAGTCTAGAGTCACATAATTAATTTCTGAACTTCCAATATACTGATATTAGGTTGTCCCGAAAGTTTCTTTCGCGAGTTGCACTCAATTATTTTATGTGGTCGTGTTTCTATAAATAGACAATCTAATTTCATAGATATTCATGTTGTAACAGTAATGGAGCAAAATGAATCGTGCACAATTTAGTAATGTAACATAAAACTTAAATTATTGTGCATGTATTACTTATTAATAAAGCGAAAGAAACTTTTCGGACAACCTAATACATTGTCCATCAGGTTAAGACCTAATCCCCACCCTGTCTACTCGACAAAAGAGTTTTGATTTCAGTCAACAATCGCTCGAATCGTTTGGCTACCATTCAAATTCCACGTCTTACGAATGAAAATCCGCGATGTCCAATCACGAGCTCCGATATCGGCGAATCGATCACGGAAACGACGTCCTTGTTTCCCCTCCAGAGTTCCAATCAAAGGATCCACCGTTTCGAATCGATCCCCCGGCCAGCCTCGAAACGAACATTGTAATTCGACTGTAGAGGGAGGGAACTCGAGAGTGTTTCGTTTGGGTAAATTACGGATTGTCCTCCAGATTGTTGTAGCTGGAAATTTCATTTGGTCCGCTCGGTTTTCCCCTTCGCTGTGTCATCAGCGAAATCGAGTTCACCGCGATCGCGATAATCCTACGGCGGCGAAACAAAATCTGAAATCGAACCGCGTCGATACGATTCTCCTTTCGATTTACGAAATGGTTTATCGTTGGCCTAACCGTTTGGAGCTGAAAGTGACGATCACTTTTCTTGGTTCGTGGAAAATGTGTATTCAAAGTATTGGCGTAAAGGACAGGTCTGAGTTTTTAGGAGAATAATTTATTGGTCAGATACTTCATAATTTTTTAACCGACTTCGAACAGGAGGAGGTTACTCAATTCGACATGTATATATATATATTTTTTTTTTAAAGGTACGTTCACCAATTATCATAAAATATTTTTATATTTTGTATGTGATAATACAATTAACTTTCAGAAATTTCATGAGAGTATAAATACTGGTCTCGCTTCTGATTGGCAAATATTATATTAAATTATCACGAAACATGATTTTCACGTTCTTTTACAGTAATATTAATCTGCTTTTAATAAACAAATTCTTCGCGATAAATTCACTTCAACAACGGTGGATGTGGGACACATAAAACGGAAGCTTTGATAGATTCATCAGTGCGTTGTTTACAAATTAATTGTACTGATTGGGACATGACGAAACTGTAAGGCCGAATATCGTGCATTGTTTGCCAACGTACTAATTACAGTGGTAACGATACACCGTTGCAAAGAATGATTATCAAGGATGATTTCTTCTTTTTGGGGAGGACCACTTTTAATAGTAATACAGTAAAATCTGTTTTTGTGCGCTGGATAGGGGTCGCATAAAAGAAATTGTACAAAAAAATATTCGAAAATTTTATAGATTCTTACATATAATAAATAACTTTGTACGGTATACTACCTAAAATTTTTGTTTATGCGGTGGATAGGGACCGCATAAAAAAAGTCGGGCTTAGAAAATACAGCAATGATTTATGAAATAGATGAGAGAATGCTTTAAATTAAATTAAATAATTAAATTAGACATAAAGAAATTGTAAAAATATTTAATTCTTTATTGTACATATACATGGAGAAATTTGCAAATTATACATTAAATAGTTTGCTGCTACTCGTTGTAATCCAAAACGCGCATCTTCTTGTGATGAATTGGTTGAAAATCGCTTTTGTCGCTTGAAGATAGGATTTAAAAAAAAAATAAAAAAAATAAATAAAAATAAAAATCATAAAAACTACATATAAATATAAACAAAAGTAAATAATTTATTTACCTTTAATCTCGCTATAAAATGAATCCTTAATCACGTGAATCGCGGATAAAACTCTGAATACGAAGCGTATATGTACTGTTCGCGCGTCGAGCGACAACATGTACATAACTGACTCTTCCTTGTCAGGAGATTGACCACGTAATCAGAGTTCGTCCACAACATGTATATGTACATTGATAGGAAACATTAAACTGGTGCTGACGCCGCTAAGATTCATATACCCCATAAAAATAAATCGCACGAAAAAAAATCGCACAAAACCGATCGCACAAAAACAAAATCGCATAAAAAAGGACCGCACAAAAACAGGTTTTACTGTACTGACTTTTATCCGTATAATAAGACAAGCTTACAATCAAATTAATTTTCGTGCAAACCTCTTAATAAATTTCAGTAAATCGACTTCCCTAATAAAAATCTGAAAAGGAATCTTCGTAAACCTAGTGTTAAGTTATTTATATGCATATAAACTGTAGCCATAGACTTTTCTACACCGTATCTAAGAAAAAGCTTACACCTTTCCTCTCCTCTAAATAACACTACTAGTCTACTATCCTACAAAACATCAATATCTCAAACGACGTTTCGTTAATTAGGACATTCAGCTGACTGCAATCGGCCGATAGTGTTTCATCAAGTTATCAATGGATACCACGATAAATATACTTCCGCCCGTCGTTCGATCGACGCCAAACGTCTATCCGTGGATCGCATTAGTCAGTTTCCGAACAATTCGAAATTAAGCATAGGATTTCCCATATGTGCGCGCAATGCAAGGGTGGAATGCGTCGGTTCGTTCGAGATCGGACGTTAATGAACAGGCATGTTCGGTGCTTCCTTGATATACCTTAACTATACCGTTTAATGGGAAGTGGTTTACAGAGCGGGGATGTTCGGTTGCCATAAATTTCTTCGAAAATCATGTAAATTTAATTTCCGCCGACCTGTTACGACCGTTTTAATTGCGTTCCACGGACGCGACCGTTATTAATCGGCATTTCCCGCGGGACGGTAAAACATTGCGCATCAAATTACACTGTAACGAGAAAAAAACTTTTTTTCTCCCGCCGAGGCGGGGGGGGGGGGGATGACACGACGACTGCGTTTCAAGGGAAAGTGGATGAATTTATAAACCGAAGCACTCTCGCGGAAATCTTGTCGTTGTAAGTGCAACGATATTGAAATTCCGCGGGGGCGAAACTCGTTCCAGTGCGGCATCGGTGATCTTTAAGTAATCGATTTCTTTATGGTTCGTGTCGTTTGCTAAATGAACTATTAATATGATAATTAACACTTGGTTCACGAAGATTTCTTGTCAGATTTTTATTTCTCAATTATCGCTTTAATAAGTAATAACGCGTTGTTGGGATATTGTTGTTTTCTAGGATGATAGATACGTGGTATTATTTATAGGAGAGGAATTTGAATAATAATTTGTTTACACATCTTACATCCTTATAAAAGTAGTGATCTATGGACACAGTTTAAATATTAGGTTGTTCAAAAAGTTTCTTTCGCTTTATTAATAAGTAATACATGCACAATAGTTTATGTTTTATGTTACATTACTGAATTGTGCACGATTCATTTTGCTCCATTACTGTTACAACATGAATATCTATGAAATTAGATTGTCTATTTATAGAAATACGACCACATAAAATAATCGAGTGCAACTCGCGAAAGAAACTTTCGGGACAACCTAATAGATATAATTTACTTAACACTAGGCTTATAGAAATTTCTTATTTCTTTAAAATAAAGGAGACAACCTGACAAAGATCGACATCGATATTTAAACATAACGTGCTCCTTAGCTTTGAAACAGCACATTTTTGCACCTTGATTTCGTAAATCGTAAACAAATATTCTTCCATTTTCTTTTTACCGTGAAACGAATCTTAATTGGATGCTTGTTAACGTGAATTTGATGTCAAGCAAGCATTTGCATATTGAGTCTGGCAAAGTGAAAAATAGAACAAGGACAGCTGCGTATCGTAGCTGGTTGGAATTAATTAAATTAAACTGGCATCATCTCGTCTAGATTCACGTTAGAAACTGAATTTCTCCTCCATGAACGTAATCTCACGACTTTTTCTTTCGACGAGAAACGTATTCCCGGGAAGGAGTAGAAGTATCATATTGGAAATATGAAAATGTCAAAGTTAAACGTACTCGTGTATCGTAAACGAAACTACGAATTCTCGGGATAATGGCGTTGCTACTTGCGAAAGCACAAAGCTCTGTCCTTGAAGAAACTGAAGCCTTTGTCGTAGGATTCTTTTACGACGATATGCTGCAAAGGGGATTTCGTGTAACTGACAATTTACTTTGTTTCAGGGTCTTTATGTTCCCTTTTATATATTTTAACGCAACAATGAGATTTTCCTTGTTACGCGCTCCATCTTGAAATCGTTTGCTAGCTATTGGTTAAAATTAATTGAATAGGGGGTAATAATCCTTTTTTTTTTGTATTCATACATTTATAACTCTAGTTTGAGTAGAATTGTTCAATCGTTATTTTTTTTAACCATTCGTTAGAATGGATCTAAATATACACATATACAGAAAGAATAACAGGAAGAATATAATAACAGAAAAATTTGTCTGTTATTTTATCACGATGTTAAAAGATAGAGCAATGCACGAACAACTAAAAATGTATTCTAGCTTCTACCAAAGCAAATAGTTGACCACCGTTTATTATTCAAACAGTTGACAATTTCATTTAAATTTTCCCATCCACTTAATAACCTTACTCATTTACATACGTTCTATGCGTTACTCGATATTTCGACCTGGATAATTTCGCTCACCTTTGCTACACTGGAAATATGTCATCGAGTGGATAGGTAACACGATAATTTAAAAATGATAGGAAACAGTGTACACCTAATCTTTATGAAAATGAGTTATTGCCATGCTATCAAGGATCGTAAATGATGAGTTAATTTTTAGTAGAACGGTATTACCACAGAATAACAAGGATCAAATAAAAAAAAGCCATTTCGTTTCGTAATTTACATTTAAATTTACACTTAAATTCGAAGCTCTTTTATGCTACAAAGCCACTTTGAAAATCATAGCAACGTGCACCAATTTTTTAATAAAACAGCGATTCTTATCGAGCACGCTGAGGTGAGAAAGCACGGTCCTCGTTCGTTGCACCGCTGCCCTTCGGCGATGGGGATACGTCACGATCGAGGAAGTGCACTCGACGAGGCCACTCGGTTCCGGAGTCACGTATACCACGCGAACTATTAATTCACCGAGGCTTCTTAAACCGCCAGACAGGAGGGTTCGAGGGGGTGGCGAGACAGGGGGCATGAATGCAAAGAGGGCGATAAGGGTGAGAAAGGGAGCTGTGGCGAACGAGCGGTGAAGTGACACTCAGGAAAATATGGAAAAGGGCTGATTTGGGGGAAAAGGGTGCGTTGAGAATGGACCTAAGCATGCTAGTTATCATACAATTCATGCTGAGTAAACTTGAAGATTGGTGAAGAATTCATTAAAAAAAATATTTGGAAATAATGGGTTTTGTTTGTAAAATGGAAATGGAGGGGGAACTTATTTGGAGCTTGTGGTACTGACTTAGACCATCCATCATCTATACAATACGATACTTGATTCTTTATAAATATAAATTCCTAGTAATCTCAAGAATCAGTGCCACGAAGCAATAGCCAAATGATCGCGGTGGAGTAAGATAGAAACAGGAAGAAGCGTATTGTTTTAATAGGAACGTGTCGTCGAAAGTTAAGTAAGAAAGCTCGTCACGTCCGAGGCTGGAATAAGAAAGCAGCGTTAGGGGTAAAAACGAAGGTTATTTTTCGATGGGAGAAAATAAGGGGGAAAAATCCAGTTACATTCGACCTTATAAAAGGGAAAGAAGATCCGGGATAAGAAGAAAATGGAAAAAAAGAGGGAATCCAGCAATACAAATAGAAGCTTAGCTGATGCGGCTGTAGGTGCGAACCGATGGATGAGTAAAAAGAGAGCGAAACGACGAACGATGGGGTTGGGGATCGAAAAAGCCAAATGGTTGGAAAAAAAGAGAATTATTGTTGGAACGATGGAAAAAGAGGAAGAAAGAGAAACGAGTCGTCGAGGTCGTTTGGGAGTTATTGGAAGTTTTTAATATTCAATGGGAAGGAAGCATGTTGTGGTCATGTGGAAGGTGACAGTGGCGAGCAGTGGCCAGTGGTCAGTGGTCAGCAAAATTAAATGACGATTGCGTCATCATTCTGCTAGAATAATCATTGGAACTGGAACGATGGAAAAAGAGGAAGAAAGAGAAACGAATCGTCGAGGTCGTTTGGGAGTTATTGGAAATTTTTAATATTCAATGGGAAGGAAGCATGTTGTGGTCATGTGGAGAGTGGCGAGCAGTGGCCAGTGGTCAGTGGTCAATAAAATTAAACAACAATTGCGTCATCATTCTGCTAGAGTAATCATTTTCAGCGAGCGTATGTCGACGTAAATATTTAAGCCAGTCGAGGTACGTGGCGACCCTTTTTTCTATCACCTTGGCCAACGCCTTTCCATAACTCGTCAGTCTTTGTTGATCCATCGGACGAAACGGATCTCGCAATTTTGCGTGTGTGTGGTGTTATACGTGGATACTCATTGGTCCTACGCTGACCACAGCCAACTTCGTTCAATTACCTACGCAAGCTAATCATCACGGACCACTACTGACCACACTCACCACTACTCGCCACTGCTCTACATGGCCACTGATTTTTGCGCCCTTCATAAGAGTGACCATTGCCATTTTCCGAGGTATTTAAAATTATTTCCTCGATTCAAATCTCATCGCAATCTCACTCTCAAAATTAATTATCTCTCTTCCAAATTCTTTTTTTTTATATGGATTTATTTTACGTCGCATCTACTGCATGGTAATTAGCGACAAATTTGATTGGGTTTCTGGTGGTACTATATACTACTGTAGAGTTTGGTGTCCTTGAGGTAGTTGATGGTATTTTGCATATGTTCCTGGGATGTTAAAGCTGTTTCTGGATTGAGGTTATACTTCCTTCTTTGTTGATCGAATTTGCTGCATTCGTATAGTAGATGGTCATTTGTGATTTCCTCATTGCAGGAGTCGCAGTGGGGAGGATCCGTTTTCTTTAAAATGTATTCATGTGTGATTTTTGAATGTCTAGTTCTCAATCTAGTCATTATTATTTTATTTCTCCTGGTTATGGAGTGTTGGGATACTGTTTGGTAAAAGTCGTGCGTTATATTGTGAGTTTTTGTTCTTTTGTTGTTTCATATTTTATTCCATTCTTCTTTCGATGTGTGTTGTATTCTTGTAATCAAGTTTTGGTATGGGACTTCTATTTCATTATTTGGAGTCATGGTTGTCGCTTCTCTTGCAATGAGGTCTTGCTTATTCGTTGGCAGTGATGCCTTGGTGGGAAGGTACCCAAGTAATTGTTATGTTTTTGTTTTTGTTTGTAAGTTTGGTGCACGTTTCCTGGACTTTTTGGATGATTTCGGAGTTATTCTTTTCGTTTACGTTCACTCTAAGGCTTTTATTACACTTATGGAGTCGGAACATATAACGTGGTTTTGTAAGGGATGTGTAGATATAAGGTTGACAGCTTCCAGTATTCCTAAGGCTTCAGCGGTAAAGATAGTGGTAGATTTAGGTAGGCTTTGTTTTATTTCGGTGTTTTCAGTGATGATAGCATATCCCACTCCATTCTCCGTTTTTTATGGATCGGTATATATTTTATTGTGGTTCGTGAAGTTATAATCCAGTTCTAGGAATTTAGATTTGTGTTCTATTGGAATTTTTTGTTTTTTTTTTTGGAATATCTGCCAACTCTATTGGTTTTTGGAGGTTTTATGGTCCAGGGAGCTATATTTTCATGTTTGCGTTCCATAATTGGTGTTTTTTCAGTATTGTATGAGTTGAAGTACTTAGTAATCCTGGTGTGAAATGGAGTTGGTAGTTTGGGCCTTTTTGTATATAGGTCTTAATATTTGTTGGAAAATACGTTGTGATAGGGTGGATTATTTGGAGTAGAGGCAATTTTCGTTGCGTATTTTAGACTGAGTACCTTTCGTCGTTGTTCAAACGATGTTTCCTTGGCTTCAAATAAAATGCTGGGTATGGGACTTGTTCGGTAACTTCCAGTGATGATTCTTAATGATGAGTTTTGAATTGGTTCTATTGTCTTTAGCACGTGAGGTTTAGTTGAGTTGCCAAATTCTTACTCTCCTCGAAAGTCAACGATCTATAATTAACTAGCATTCAACCTTAAGTCCTTTTGGGATTTTGTGTTTCGAAAAAGAAAATGTTCGTCAAGCAAAGCTAAAGCCCTAATGCAACCCTAATGCACACACACGCACGACGTTAATTCCCCGTCCACGTTGTTTGATGGACTTTCCTCGTGGTCAGCCGAGCGAAATTGAACTTTACCCTTCGCCGCTTTTGGCAAACCACCGCCTCCTCCCTCTCCATTTGTCCCGGCGAAACAAACCCACTCCCTCCCTGGAGGACCAGTGATAAAGTGTTACGCCCGCGGTGCTTCCCGAGATTTTTACTGCGACTGCACCGTGGCCCGGTTCTTCGAGAAATGCGCTGGTTACGCGAGACGATCGTTCGCGAATTTAGTGCTTTGGAAAGTTTTATCGGTGCACAGGGAATTTTTCGTTTGTTCGGCGAGCGCGTTATAACTAGCAATATCGGACGAGGGACTCGTCGGTAACTCGAAGCGTCAGATTTCGTTTCCAGTTATTTTTGTGTTTATGAGTTGGCAGGATCTCGTATCGTCGGTATTCCCACGGCGAGCAAAGTTTCAAAAATCGTTTCCGTATTATTTATTCACGTTGGAATGGTTATTTATGGAATTCACATTGCTGCATCATCGACTTTCTCTGTAAAGTTGATAGAATTTTTTGTAAGTTATATAACATTTTTTTATAAAGTTAATTTAGAATTCTTTTTGTATAATATACACATGTACGTATAGTATTTTCTTAAAAGTTAGTCTTCTTAGAAATGAAAAAAAGTCTATCGATAATGTATTAGGTTGTCCCGAAAGTTTCTTTCGCGAGTTGCACTCGATTATTTTATGTGGTCATGTTTCTATAAATAGAGAATCTAATTTCGTAGATATTCATGTTGTAACAGTAATGGAGCAAAATGAATCGTGCACAATTCAGTAATGTAACATAAAACATGAAGTATTGTGCATGTATTACTTATTAATAAAGCGAAAGAAACTTTTGGGACAACCTAATAGTTTACAGAGAAAATATGCATATGCTCTACTGAAACTACCTGAAAATTTTGCATTTCATGCAATTTTGTTACGCCAACGTCGTCATTCGGACATACTAAAGCCAAGAAGTATAAAATTTTAATGAAAAGAAGGTTTACCGAAAGACCCATGCCCTTCTCGTAAATTTCTTATCTAAGAGTGGGAGTTGAACTCTTAACTCTAAATCTTTTATTAAAGTTCACAAGACGGTAGCAGTTCGGAGCAGCTTCCCTTGCGCTTTTTTTTTAAAAAACAATACCGTAGACAGGATTTCCGATGAATTCCAGTGAAGGCTTCTTATTTTTTTTTCATATCGTCGCTCTTCGCCGAGGCTCTTTCGTTGGAGATAAATTTCAATCTCATTAATATGACGGATCAGTGGCTCGTGAAATTTTTGCCTCGGCTCGCTTTTATATTTTTACCTCACAGAATCTGCGGACGACGGCTGAAATGAGGGATAAAAATTGATATCTGGGAATTTTCTTTCTCCAGCGGGGCGATTTTAATTTATTTTATTTGTTTAAAGTATTCACGAATCTTACACGTTGAATTTTATTTATTCCACTTTTCTGGGTTGAAGGTCATTTGTACCTGTTTCTACAACGTTACGTTAACGAAAATATATCATTCCATTTAAAAAAACATCGATGACCTTGAAATTTTATACAAAAAAGACTTTGAAAATTAATTCCCTTACACCGTTACATGTAGCCCTTCAAATAGTGTAACTTTGTCCTAACAAGTTTTTTTGTACAACGAAATGTAGCGGAGATATTTAGGTGTTCTGTTTCTTCGGACTCACCCTGTATATTATTCAATTCAATATATTTAGTACGTTACGCGGAGCAGCGATCCAAGTAAAAGCATACTATAGCTATAATAGTGTATAATACTATAATAGTATAGCTTCATAATCTGAAGATTAGAGGTTCGAGGCTCGATTCCATCAGATCAATTTTTCTTCTTTCTTTATTCAGTTTATTCGATATATTTAACACGTTCATCGTCAGACAAATATTCTCGAACATTTCTGTTAGGATTAAATATTATTTAAACTATTGCAGCCTACATAATCAAACATCTATCGTGGTATTTATTTTTGTAACTTCATCAAAACTCATGAATTTCATTTAAATTCATTTCCTTTTTGGTGCTTAACTCTCAGAATTAATTTTTTTGTTCATCAGTGAAAATCATAGTCTCCCATATACGGGTGACGTGGCGATAAACGTGTTAATTGAATTGAATGCATCCAATTGAATTCAATATATTCTCGAACACTTTTTCTCCCATTCACGAATAAATTGGTTTAAATATTAAAGCGAGATGATCGTCTCCTAAGCGTTCGTTCGCGAGTGACTCGTCGGGAACAGTGATCGCGAATAATTGATGACCAAGAAGTAACCGGAAGTGCGAGGAGCAACACCATGAGCAAACAGGATCCGAAGGGGCCACCGCCACCGCCGCTTCCACCGCCCTATCCTCATCACAAGCTCTTCAAGAAGTGCAAGAGCGCAACTTTCCAACTGGACGGCGCGACGTACACCATAGGTAATTATTCCAAACGATATTTCCGCTTTTAAAAATTAGTTCAACCGTGTTATACCATTTCCCGAAACTTTCGTTAACGAGGATGGAGTATTCGTGAAGTGTTCGACGTAAACTTTGACGAAACTTAGGGCAGCTAAAAATAAGAGATTCCGTGCTTTCTTTGTTGGGGAGAAAGTTCGGATTAAAGGTCGAACGGTATACCTTTCGAAGTTTCCAAGTTCTATTTTCGAAAGTAGCGAAGATACGCGGAGAATTTATAAACTAATTGTTGGCTTTCGTGGCGAATTACGTGATCTGCACATTTGTACAGGATGCTTGTCAGTATAGCTTCTTCGGGTGTCTGTTTTCGAACGTTTTTAGTACAATGAATATATTTAATTCAATTCAATACATTCAACGCGTTCAATTGAATTCAAGACGTCCATTATATTCAATTCTGAATTCTGTAAACATTGAATATATTTCTTCGACATCGGTGTCTGTTCAGCCTCATGAGAAATCGAAAATTATATCCAATTTTACATATTACTCATCTTCCACCTATAATTCCCCATTTTACCTAAACGAGACTTCTGCGCACATCTCGTGAAACGTAACGATTTCGAAAAAATACGCGTTTCCACAACTGTGGCCCGCATCACGTAAAAATAAGAACCGCAGATTGCCTTTAGAAAATCGTAGAAAAGTGTTTTCACTCGCGGGCCATGAGTTTATGAGTGGTGCATTGCGTCGCAATACCTCCAACCGTGAAAATTGTACCAAATAGTTGCGGCAATAAACACCAGCTCGAACGTGTTCTGGTCTGGTGGCGTGTTGCGCGCGATGTAGTTGGCGCAAACTGTTCTTTTTAAGCAAGTGGAAAACGAGCGACGAATGCTGCCGTTTCAAAGGCGATAGACGCGGTCGAAAGGCTGTTTGCTTTTCTTGGAGCGTGGTTGTAAATGCAAATAACGTAAATTATTTAACGTTCCGTTGAGCTTTGAAGTAGGTCGGGAAACAGGACCAAGGAAATCCGTTGTTTACTTCTGCGTCGTTAATACTAACATTTAAATCTCACGAATACAATTAATTTTTTCGAGGAACGATTCTAAATTCTGAATAAAATTAGGTGTGATTCGTTGGTTATCCAGGGCATAAATTTAATGAATTCGGTTGAATTTAACATATCCATTGTATTCTATTTAATTAAATATATTCAATATATTCAATATATTTAATTAAATTCAAGATGTTCATTATATTCATTGAATTCCATTGTTTCTCTAGTAAACTGCTAATTACATATTTCACTAATATTTAAATAGCCAAAAAGCAATGAATTTTTCGTTTCGTCGTCCATACATAAAAGAGACGATTCCAAATCAAATGAATTTGATTTTTCTGACAATCGAAGCCACAAAAAGTCTAAAATAATCCTGGAGAATAATCAAGTATCTAAAATGTGCTTGCAACGCAACTAGCATTTATCTCCTCGAGCTTCATTAAAGATGGACGAACGAGAGGCGGGGTTACGGTCGTCATTGAACGATTCAAGACGAGGATCGCCTTGTCGTTGAACAACGTAACTCATTGTTCCGAATACGTGACGCGAATCGACTAAGCCTCGTGACGTTTGCGCGAGAAAAGCTCCGGCACACTTCTGTATTCCTTTCCGGCTTTCTTTTCCGCGCGCCAGCCTTCTGGAAGCATCCGACAAGGAGGAAGCCGGATGACTTTGCGAGCTTCATTCATGGATCAATGGACGCAGTGAATCTCGCGATTCCGCTCTGACGTGCAGATGCACAGCCATTGAATCGGAACGATTTCCAAAGGAAAGGGAGTCTTATAGGTATTCGATAGGTGAAACACGGCATCCATTGAAACTGAGTAAACTCGTAGTCCTAGGCCACTTTGTGCCGTATACATTAGTGAATGAGGACATCCTGTTGCGCCGTTACTTTTATTCTTTCTGTCAGCATTTGAGGAGAAGATTCTCTTCGGGAACCTCGCGATCAATCGTTATCGAATGTATTGCAAATGTATTTGGATGAATTATTTGGGGATGCGAAATGTCAGGTAGCACGTTTAGGAATGGATAATATAATACGAGGGTCGTTCAGAAAGTTAGTTTAACGGTCTAATTACGCTGTGAAAGAGTGGTCAAAACACAAAAACAAGGTCATTTTTAAAATTTTCAGACAATTTTTTTATTTTTCTACGTAATCGCCACATCTATCAATACATTTCGCATAACTAGTAACAAGCTTTTGAATTCCCAAGAGGTAATGACTTTCGTCCACTTTGCGTCCGCTGGTCGTCGTTCGCGCTCTTCATCGTGCAACTCTTCGCGGCCATTTAGAAACGCTGTTCGCCAACGCGTAACCATCTGCAGGCTCACGCATTTATCGCCGTAAACGGAACACAATTCTCGATAAATTTCTGTGGCTGTGAAGTTTTCAGCGGTAAAAAAACGTATTATACTACGCGGTTCACACTTGGACGCAAATTTTAACGGAATCGCCATTATAAAATGTTACAAAACACGCGACAATCGACCGACCAGAGTCTACGACACACGAAACTGATCAAAATAAATGAAAGAACATGTTCCTAAAATTTTATAGTTCTACCTTCTCACCAACACCAACGCTAACATCGTTAAACTTACTTTCTGAACAACCGTCGTACAATAAATATTTTGAATATATTGTTGCGCCGGGGGGTTGAAGCATGAGAATTCATTTTAATTAAATATAAAGTTTATTAACAAATTATAACTTTTAAACAATATAACGATAATATAACGATAATCTTGGAGACTTGTAACGAAACGTCTTCTCTCTTTGAGTTCTCGAATCGCTCTCTTCTATTTTAAAAGTTTGCCGCTTCCTGGCAACCGGAAGCGCGGGAACTCGTTTCTGCAACTTCACATCGCCGCAACATCTTCACACAGTCGCGACGATGTAACTCGGAACTGCAGTGCGGCATCTTCATACCGTCGCAACAATTTTATATAATATAATGAGCACGAACACCTGTCAAATTCAAATTATAGGCCTCTTCCACCCCATACTATTCGCAACAACGACCCAAAAATGAAACAAGACAAGAAAATTTTCATACAGAAAATAGAGAAGCAACCAACTGTAACAACCGCGAGCACGTTACGCGACCTATTTAGACGTTGAAGGGTCTTCTTGGTAAAACGAATAAACAAATAATTATACTGCAACGGGCGCGCGTGACGCGCTTCAAAGAGTCCTCGCGACAGGTATGCTGAATCGTGTGGGACGGAGCGTCGTTCCGCGAACGTGTTTAATAGAATTTGTACCGTTTATAACCCCCGATCGTTACGTCAACCCTGAAACAAACGTCCTCAGTCTCTTTGTTCCTTGGCCCGATAGGACAGAAGCGAAACGGTTGTGCAATTACGCGGGGCAATAAGCGCGAGGCAAAAGGCGAAATGGTTCTTTTGCTGTAAGAGTCCAACTCCCCCTCCGCCCTCCGAAACCACTCGACAAGTTTTCGAGGAGCTACGTTAACGCCGAGTGGACGCTAGCGACGACTTTCACGAGGGGAATGCTAACAATGTATCTTTCGAACCGTAATTCGCAGGATTTTCCGCAATCGGAAAAGTGTTTTCCGTTGAAAAATATACTCGGTACCCTCTTCCTTTGAGAGCCGGGCGTAAAACTGTGGTACACTTTTTCCGGGAACTAATGAGTCCTGCGTTCATTAAAGGGCCGTGTTGCAGAAACGATTATCAAAGAATACAAAGACTGAGGTTTTAGGGGAGGAGATTGTGTGTCGATTTCTGCATAATTCTGGCACGTTTCTTTTTCTTCTTCGTGTGGTTAAATTAAATTTTAATGTGAAATACATTAAAAAATAATTTCCATCGAGTTGAAATTTCAGTAGTGAATTCAATTTTAGATTTGCAGAATTAATACTAAAAAGAGTCCACAAATAGGGAGTGAAAAGTTAAGGGGTGACACCACTATAGAGGCTGAAAAAAAGGCCTAACTTCGATAATTAATTTTGTGGGTTTATTTAACACCTATCAAAGTATAAACAAAAATTGTTGTATTATAATTTTATTACTAAATGGCGGCGACGAAGCGAGTCTTAAAAATTGACTTTTGTTAAAACCACTTCACGGGAGGACGGTTTTCTTGTTGTGTATAACAGTTGGAACAAAAAACCAACAAGTTTCATAATATATATATATATGTTAGCTATAGAAATACGTAGGGGTTTTTTTTTTAATCATATATTGTAGAAATAGCGCACTGACCCATTTTTTGGCTAAAGAATAAAGAGTAAATTGTTAACAAAAATGAAAGTTTACATTAAATAAAAAAACCCCTACGTACTTCTATAGCTAACAGTATATATATATTATGAAACTTGTTGGTTTTTTGTTCCAACTGTTATACACAACAAGAAAACCGTTCTCCCGTGAAGTGGTTTTAACAAAAGTCAATTTTTAAGACTCGCTTCGTCGCCGCCATTTTGTAATAAAATTATAATACAACAATTTTTGTTTATACTTTGATAGGTGTTAAATAAACCCTGTAAAAGGAAATCCTATTATTTTTGCGATACTCACAAAATTAATTATCGAAGTTAGGCCTTTTTTTCAGCCTCTATAGTGATGTTACCCCTTAAGGGTGCGCAGGACCCAGAGCCAAACTCCGAGTTGACTTCAGCGACAGTTGCGGAAAAAGTAGGAAACTTTGGGATAAGGACAGAGAGGGCGATACAAAAATTGCAGGAGAGACGAGGATAGGGCGATTAGGCTAGCATAATTTTTTTCCAGGATATTGAAGCAAAGAAGCAATATTTTCTAATAATTCTGGTTTTAATATATTCGTTACACTTTGGTGGATGCGACTCCAAGGCCTGATTTTGCAATTTCGGCCTTAAAACTTTATAAACAATAAAATGAAGATAGCAAACATACTTTTATTGCTTATAAAGTTTATGGCCGAAATTGAAAAATCAAGCCTTGGAGTCGAATCCGCCAAAGTGTAACGAATATATTAAAACCAGAATTATTAGAAAATATTGGTTCTTTGCATCAATATCCTGGAAAAAAATCATGCTAGCCTAATCGCCCTATCCTCGTCTCTCCTGCAATATTTGTATCGCCCTCTCTGTCCTTATCCCGGAGTTTCCTACTTTTCCCGCAACTGTCGCTGAAGTCAACTCGGAGTTTGGCTCTGGGTCCTGCGCACCCTTACGTAAAATTTCACTAGTAGAGGAGGATACGATGTTTTGTGCAATTGAGACTATTATTATTTAATAAAGGGATAGTGGTAGTTTGTGGAAGTCAGTAAAGGTAGAAATTTCAGTTCTAACGTTGGTGTGAATTAATTAATATGTATGTGTACGGTAATTTGCATGGGTAAAATTCTCATATAAATTCCAATATGTACATATTCATGTATCGCAATATTATGGTGGCTCTGTATTTATATCATTAAAAGCATTATTATTATAGTATATCGAAACAAGAAGTACAAAATGGTCTCCCTTTTCAACACGAAGCGCAAATTAGAAAGGTTTCGAGGTAGCTGGGTACTTATGACCCCGTAGAAGCTTAATCTCCACCTGAGAGACTCGTGTAAATTCTATTTGGAGCGAATTATACCGCGTCGGTAAAAAAGACATACCATCGATGGAACCAGACGTAAACACGAGCCCTCGAGAGACTTGGCCAGTTTTCCATCTTCTCGAAAAGTTTACCCGGAGTTAGCGGTTCGCGACGCCTGAAACGAGATTCGAGTAGCAGTAGGTCGTCGTAATTAACACTAATTCCGGCGCGCAATTTTCGTTTGCGCGAAGTTCGAAGCTACACAGACGGTTCTGTTCTCCTAGGGTAACGCGAGGACAAAATTTTCGGAGGCTTCCCAAGTACTCTCGAATTCCACGCGTTCGTGTGTCCGGTTAACGAGTTACGTGGAACGTCAAAAAGTTGGCCGTGAATAGAGAATGCTCGTTTTCGGTGATGATACGTTTATGCTTGTGTTGGTCATTGTCGCAGATGGGATTATTTGAATTTAAATTCAGAATAAATTAATACCAAATTTAATATGAAATAAATTCGTAAACAATTTGGATTGAATTCGAATTTCAGTACTAAATTCAATTCTAGGAAACAAATACAGGCAATCTTTACTATTTTTTTCTTATGACAAATATCATTACAGTTAAATGTTAAGTAGTAATAGCATTTGTTGCATTAGTTCATATCACATGGAATGATAAATTAGTTTCACTAATTGAGAAATTTCATTTGGTTGGTGAATCTCTAGATTTATTATACTACTAATATATTTACAATTGTAAATAATGTATTAATGTAAAATTATATATTTTGTGGCACGTGTGCGTGGAAGAATAATAATTGCTATTAAGTAGGTCGGCCAGTAGTAAGATACGGATGCAGTAGTCAGAGATAGAGTTGGTCGGACAGTAGTATTAGTCGTTAGTGGACGGACACAGATTGCGATCAATGGATGCAAGAATAAACTTCTGTTGGTTGGTCACGAAACCGATTAAACTTCACGGAGATATAAGTACCAGCGCACTACAGGCTCCAATTAATTACATAAACTAATACTATTAGTCTGTCGATTGTTATAATTTGTTTCGTACGTGGTTATTTTATTCAAGAACCACTTTTACGGTTTACGCGTATAGTCTTTGCATGCGATTACCTAATTTCCAGTATTTTTAGGCATAAATTGCAGGGGTTGTGGAATATCAGACTGCGTAGTATTAGATGCCCTTCTCGAATGGAGTTTATATACTCGCTCAGTATTCCTGAATGCGTCCGACGTACACAAAGCATTATTCCAGAATACAACTCTTGTTATCTATCCCTTTCTGCACGCAAATCCAGCCTAGTCACGTCACCATCAGAATAGACTTAAATATTGATTTCCAATTCCTCTTGCGAGTGGCGCGCTATTCTTAACGTTTATAAATATATCGCGCTACACAATTTCCACGCTGAGACACGGGCATAAATTTTTAGCAATATCATAATGAAAATGTCCCCATTATGCAAATTAACCCAGATACCACCACTTCGTCTTCATTTGTTAACACTAATTTTTTCCAATAATAATTACCGTGAACTCTGGACTGAAACAGCGAATTAAATCTATTAGGTTGTCCCGAAAGTTTCTTTCGCGAGTTGCACTCAATTATTTTATGTGGTCGTGTTTCTATAAATAGACAAATCTAATTTCATAGATATTCATGTTGTAACAGTAATGGAGCAAAATGAATCGTGCACAATTTAGTAATGTAACATAAAACATGAAATATTGTGCATGTATTACTTATTAATAAAGCGAAAGAAACTTTTGGGACATCCCAATATATTTTACTTTTATTTTCACTTATTCGAGGAGGAATCAAATAATTTTCTTTTAAATACAAAAATGACTAACACGATGAAAAATATTACAATTATGCGTGGAAATAAGTAAAATGTCTTTTGAACACCTTATGGGATGTTACGAGCGACGATCACCACTCCACTCGAATGCACGATAGAAAGGAGAGAGTTGCATTGACCGAAACTAGATTTATGATATTTGGCACCGGAAATGATGGTTGCGGAGTGCTCTGGTGAATGCACACTGCCTTGACATTACCGTCACCCACGTATTCTGCAGTCTTTCTGCATTTTCAATGGCGACTGTCTTCTCCTTTCAAAAAATTTCGATCTCTTCCTCCAGACTTTCGTGAAAATTAATACTTTGAAGAAACGCTTCTTACTTATGCCAAAGCATGATGGCAATACTTGGCACGAGGTTCCACTGTACGGATAATACATTGACGAACGCTTTCAAAACAGAAAGCAAAATTGATGAAATCAAACGATGGAGTTTAGAATTCGTATTAATAATGTTGACTTAAAATTAAACTTAAAATTGCACAGGAAATTCGAATTTCTAAGAAATAAGGTATTCAGAGCGTTTTTTGTTTATTCCAAGAGGGATCTGTCTCTCGCAATAATGTTTTTTTTATGCGCGAAATCGTTAGAGCCGGCTGAGATAAATGTCGAATAGGAAAAACGTAGGCGGAGTGGCTATTGAAACGGATGGTTCCGTCGTGGCACGGTGGCCGTTCAGTGAGAAAAAAAAATAGGCTAAAAATGACGAGTCAGAGGAAAGTGCACACTTTTACTCTTTTTGCGAGGAACGACATTACCGGATTTCTCGTCCGGCGCGATTTATCACCATCTTCACGGTAATTTTTCTCCATGCTGGGCACGGACATACGAGGAATCGATAACAGTAATAAGGATACATGAACCTAGAATTTTTCTGTGCAACGTCTGGGCACCCTCTTTTTGTTAAAATTTCGCCAGCGATGAAACTACGAATTACACGAAACGAAATGTCGATAGTTTTAGGTACGTCTAAATAAACAACAAATCAAATTGTTTCGAATATTCCAAAAAAGTAAAACTTTGTCTAAAATATAAACGAATGTTCTCAGGGATTTTCTATATGGTCAGCAATAAATTAACAACGCGGACGACCTGTCTTAAATGTCCCATTTTTCATAAATAAAAATTTCAATCATCATTGCAGTTATCGTTTCAAATTATCGCGTCTACGAATTTCTCACTATCCCCAAATTGTCTTAACAAGGAAGTTACAGTCCAACGAAATTGTTACGTCTCCCCAGCGGACGCTCATAAGTCAATTAAGGGGCTAGTTACGTTCCTACGAATACTTACTAGACGTTCCCAGAGGAGGTTGCCGAGTTAAATGACGCGTTACGAGAAAATTTCGTCGTTGATTTCGCAAACGAGTGGAGGATACTGCGGTACACTGTGCGAGATGATCGTGCTATGAATGAAACACAACTAGTTCTCACGTATATAAGAAGCAATTTAATATTCAAGGGATATTTATTAATAAAATACTTTCAAATGAATACAGATACCAATAAAACGGAAATAAACTCGCGAAAAATACACGTGAGAACGGAGATTGGAGGGGGATGAACGAGTGAAAACACAGATATGGTACACGAGGAGGTGTCGGTGGAGCCATTGATCGCGCGACGCCGAGCGAGAAAACGTGGAATTAATTGGAATTCGTTTATATAGAATCCATGATGGGCAAAAGCATCCAGATGGAATGACGTCGGTTGTCGTACGTAGTGCCATTCGTCTTGTCAGCATACCTCTATTTCCGCTTGATCCGCGGCCAAAGCCACTTCCACGATACTTCGCTGCAATTTATGCCAGGTCTCGCTAACAAAGAGCAAAGTATCCCGACATGTCGGATGAATATTAATAGAAATCCACCGCAGCTTCGATACAAAAGAACGTATGAGACATGACATTTGTTTCGCTGAAGATAAATTCCACTTTGCAAAGGCTGTTTTCACTCAGAGTCAGAATCAGAAATGCCTAGGGGAGGTTCTCGATTTTCTTTTTTACTGTAATTAAATTCTATAATTAATTTCTCGAAGAATTATGCTCGTTTCTCGTCGAGTTGGAAGTAGTGACGTAAATAAATACAGTGTTGCAGTGTCTACGTTAATTTTTTGAACGTTTGGATCACTGACTTCCTTATATTTCACGTAATAATAAAATTCGAAGACACGGATGCATGCATATAATAAAAAAGTTGTCATATTTCATTCGCAAAAGGTTAATTCTATTCTTTTGTAAACGATTTTCACGTGTCGTTAACGGTGATTCCAAGGTACGTTTGCTTGTGTGGTATACCTCGATTACTCGTTGTAAGGCGAACGTACACATGTCTGGCGCATATGAATAAACAAAATTGCCTGGTTGCGTTCACGGAGAACTGCTACGCGCATCGTTAAATGCAAATGCACGGCGGAACGCAGATTTATAGGCTACGAATGTAGCTCGTCTTGAATAATAATGCGGACAATAACGTGTACGTATTGTTCTATTCCGATTCCACGGCTTGTTCCTGCTCGAGATAACGAAACTTTTACAAAAATAATGTAATCTATATCTTCATAAACACATCGATGCTCGAACTATTGTTGTTAATTCGAACATCGTGTTAAACCGGAATTACAGGACTTTTTCATGGAATTTTTTTGAAATTTTTTACTGGATTTAAGTTTAGCAACGAACACCCTCAGGGGCTGTAGCTATGTTTGATTGTAGCTGCAGTACGGGTTTAGCAATCCCGAGGTACCCGAGCTATAAGGGAGGGCAGAGGGCGCCAGCCAAAAAGAGTAGTAGTATTAGTACATACACATACTATTAGTAGATACACAGACAGTCTTGTAAGTATTCGTACCCTCCATGTCTATCGAAGAAATGTGTCTACATTAAATGACAGGTTTGATGTGTGTCGAAATTATAATAAAAAATGTCTTCAATAGACATAAAAGATATGAATACTTACAGGATTGACTGTATCTAACCGGGAATCTACGAAACGCTCGTACGCCTCGTGCTTCTTGGAAGGGTCTCGATCTCTACTTAGCAAAGCACTTCATCGAGGCTTCGCTCGATAAACTCCGACGAAGCCCCGAGTACCGCAAATTGACGTTGTTACGTACAAGTAACAACTATTGACCGACACTCTACAGTCGCATCTAATTATGAGAGTATTCGGGAACAGCCGATGTCCCGATCGCTCTTAGGCTAATTAGCAGAGGGGTATAGGCGGAACTTAAAGCTGCATCGGTGACTGAATTTCGCGGAGTGGTTTCCGCTCGTAACGTCTGTTTGGGGCTGGCATGCGCGCCGTCGTTAGTCAGTATTAGCATCTTTGGGAAATTAACCGTAGATTCAGTGACCTTGAGTGGGTGACTCGCATCGGGGAAGCTTAATTAATTTCTTGAATATCAATCCTACAACCTCCATATATACATATATTTAGACACTTAATACTCCATGATAGGCCTTAGTTTGTGCAAACATGGTGACACGCCCTCTGCCAACATCCTCCAAAACTTGCATAAAATAATTTCAATAATTTAATGACATTAATGTCTCGAGTTTAAAGTCATCTAACCACATAATTTTTTGGTACACCATAGTTTATGTAAACATAATGGCTCACGCTTTGTCAACATCCTCCAACACTTGCATAAAATAATTTCAATAATTTAATGACATTAATGTCTGGAGTTTAAAGTCATCTAACCACATAATTTTTTGGTACACCATATTTTGTGTAAACATAATGGCTCACGTTCTGCCAACATCCTGCAACAATTGCATAAAATAAGTTCAATAGTGTAAACTCCATTCTTCGCACTAAATCTCTCGCGTAAAAACTACTTTGACGATCGATTTTACTCGAAAAAATTTTGCTGCATGCGGAAACATTGAAACACCAAACACTCTCGGCTGTTTGCGTCGTTCTTGGCGAATGGGATAAGAAAGAAGTGGGTCAGTAAGCGCGAACGCATTCTTCTATGTTTATCTTTCCGCCAGGATGGACAAGTCGTCCAAGAGCAGCGTGGAAATAGAAAATTCGTCGGTTTTCACCAGTTCAAACGAGGGAAACGTCAAAAACCGTGAATCGAAGACGAAATTTTCGCGCCACGCTTCGAAAGGCACGGCGTCACGCGGCACGGGCGAGAATGCTAGCGCGTTTAGGCTTACGTTGTCAGAGCCGAGCCGTGACAGACGTCGAGGGTTTCGCCTTTCGGTAACCAAAGCTGGGTTTCTCCTAACCCCATCGCGATTCAATCGATACCGCAGCCTGCATACCGTCGGTTCCTCCTTCTATTGCGGGATAATGGTTCCGCATAGTGTTGTACTGCTACTAACTGCTACTAACCGAGGGATCCCACTCCACTTCCGAGCAGCGAAAGATTCGCCGCAGTACCCTCGAAACGAGGATATTTTCACCTTTTCATGGCTGAATTAATCCGCTCTGGGGCAAAGCGCTGAATTAATTTCATAGGTCATCTTTTAACAAAGCCCCCGGAACTGTGGGGGAGTTAATTTACCTCAAACGTTTCGATTCTAGGCTCTTTAATTTTTTACTGACCCGGGAAAACGTGTTGCAATATTAATTAGAGCATTTGATAACAAAGGCCAGGACTCTGGGGTAGTTAACTTAGTACTTGAAACGTTTAGATTCCAGGGTCTTTATTTTTTTAAATGTCAAGGATAACTGAAGGTTCGCGTTGCAATCTTACTTAGTGCATTTTGTAACAAAGACTATGCAAGAGTTAAATTCTGGGCTCTTTATTTTTGTTCAATGTTCAGGAAACTGTGAATTCGTGTTAAGTAAAATTATTGATCTGTGGGAGTATTGCAAATTTTTTATTTAAAATTTTTTATTTTATATAAAAAGATCATCTGTTACAGATTTGCTTTAGATAATATTATTAAATTTTGCAAATTTTACAGAATCGTCCACAAAAATGTACTAACAATAAGTGTACTCTTTCACTCTATCTAAAGTAGTTTTGTCCTCCCGCGCTTGGAGCGCAGCAGTTGAAAGGTTAAGGATCAATGCATCTGCATTGGAGGGGTGGGGAAAGGTTTTGAACCATTTGGGAAATCAAAGACTCGAGTCGCTAATGTCTGCCGTTTTAAGCAGCTTCATTAAAAGCTCTCGCCAAAACGAAAGGCCTTCTTTCCTGCAATAAAAGAAATCACAAATGCCTAGTACTAAAATATTATTCATTCATTCAATTGATTCAGTGCGAGTTAGCATGAATGAGCCATGAAGTAAGTTTTGGCGCACGTGTGTCAGTTTTCAGTGGAATTTTTAGTCCGTTTGCATCCTAACTGTAACGTTTGAAGAGACGTTAATCACGAATATATTCTGAGCTTTCGAAAGAGAGAAACTAGGATTGCAAAAGTAAGTTGAAGATTTGAACATGCTTCCTTTTTGAATTTAAAAGTTGACATTTCGAATGGTAGCTAAATTGTATTTTATATGCATACATTTTTTCTAATTTTCGCAAAAAATACAGGTAAACGCAGCCTGGGTGAATTCCTTCGATTCCAAGCGCAATAAAACTTGTTACATCTATGCCCGCGTACGTCATTTAGATTCACGTTGATCGCATAAATTTCGCGCGGGGCGGAAAATCGCACTTCGGATAGGAAATCTCTGCATGAATACAAATGGATTTCGCATGTTGTATCGCCTACATATTGCACGTTACCGATAAGCACGTCTGGCAACTCGACACCGTTCCGATTTATGTTACACGATTTGTAATAAGGAAACATCGAGCTCACAGTCGCACGTTTTTATGAAATTTTGCATAAACGAGTCAATAATAATTGTGAGTAAACATGTGCGTTGGACTATGGAATCTCAGTTTTATAATTTTATTTAAATCTTGAATCAATTCTAATACGAATTATTAAATTAGCTGAGTGTAGTTACCAGCAACAATTCTTATAGCGACCATACTTACACTCAGCATGCAAGATCTTTTGTATTTCCAATCGAAGGTAAACGGAATAGCATAATTTTGATGACGAACGTTATCACGAAGGAAATACCTAAAACGTCTCCACTGATAACTGCCGAGCCAATAAAAACCATTAATCCGTGGAAATATCGTCTTTTAATTTTGTCGAGCTTTAATATCCTCCCGGTTAATGGCTTGAGATTAACCGGAAATGTCGGAGTCTGCGGTAATTTCCGGTGGAGGTCGGTAAAGCAGAAAATACGCGGGGATTGATCGTGCTTTCAGTTTGAATCGCGGTTCGTGCTGGAACCCCGTAGAAATATGTGCAACGATATTACAGGGAACTGCACTGGAATCGTTGATAATCGTCCGTCAATTTTCTTCGTGTTTATCGAGCAGATATCATCCACCCTCTGATTGCTAAAATCCCCAATTAAGAATAACGAACAACCACTCGACAAGGTAACGGACAGAATTTGTGAAACTGGTTGGAAATTTTGATTGTCACAGTGTAGAAAATAAACTGTAACCAGAGCTGGATAAAATACGTATTTTAAATAGGAAATAGTAAATAAATATTTTATTTCGAATCGTGCATGTATTTTTAAAAATAAAATATTTTATTTCGGATCATGCAAGTATTTTTTCAAATAAAATATTTTATTTCGGATCATGCAAGTATTTTTTTAAATAAAATATTTTATTTGTCATAAGAAATTTCTAAGATAATATTTCAAATAATATTTTATTTGAAAAACACTGAAAATATTTGTACCATAGTTCGGAATATTTTATTTTACTAAATTATAGTGTAAAAGAAGTATATATGTATATCGAATTGAGTAACTCCTCCTTTTTCAAAGTTGGATAAAAAATATATTTATTTTGGTAATTTAAAACGAACGAAGTACTTTTCCTCTGAATTATAAACATACATTCAATGTAGTTCTTTAATGAATACTTCTATTAAGAATCTTCAATAAGAATCTTCATAAAATGGATGATGGAAAGAGATATTCTTCAATCGCAAGAAATCATAATATTTGCAAGAAATAGTTTCTCCATCTTTGTATCATACATACACAGTTTATTTTCAAATTAAGAATTATGTTATTGCTTTATGTTATTAAAATGAAACATATTTTATTTTACGTTTTACATTATCAAAATAAAATATTTTATTTGCTGAAATTTTATATCCCATTTGAAATACTATTTTATTTAAATTATGAAGAATCTATTATTTAAAATAGTATTTAAAATATTTATTCTACAAATATTACCCACGTCTGACTGTAACGTATTTCAAAGTGAAAGGATCAAATTAAATTTGAATAATAATTTTAAATCTAATTCAAACGAAGTTAAGGGGTTGTAAAAAAAGTTATCGAGTTATTTAAGGAGATCAATTTATTTGACAAAATTTGTAACGTGTCATTTATAAATTATAGCAGTCGATAATGATCTCCGTCGTTGATCGATTTTAAATGAACGTGTTTAAAAAATGAATTACTTGGTGCATAATATTTATTAAAATAATTTAACGACTCACTCACTCCGTGACTTTCTCACATTACCACCCAGCTTTTTTTTCCTCCTTTTATTTTAGTTCACAAATGAACCCCTTTTCCGTGACCGCGCTTATCTATCGATTAATGAACCTGTGTTAACGATAACGCTTGGAAAAACGCAGGGATATTTAAATGTGCTACGCGAGACTTTCCTCCAGCGCTTTGTTGTTGAAATTTATGGTTTGCGTGTAGGTGTATTAAGTCCACGAACGTTAATTACATTTGAATATCTGAGCTTTGAGTCAAGAACGAAATTTAGATGGAACAGTCTTGAGGGAATAAGTTTTTGTTGGCTTTGTAAATTTTCAACGAAACAGGGAAATTTTTATTTAACATACTACTCGGCCTCTTTGCAGTTCCGTGTTTGATACTTCCCACTTTGGGGCTGACTGAGAAAAAGGGTGAAAAGTATTGGATCAATTGGATTAATTTACTGAGAAACTATATATTTCAGTCTTCGAATTTAAATACATTTTTGCTACAAACAATTTAGTAAATTAATCCAATCGATCCAATTCCCTTGTTTTCCCCATTCACATAAATAGTGATCGAATAATTTTGAACGACAGTGCATAGATAAACAATCCAGAAATAAATCAATAATTTTATTCTAGACTCTCGTGCAATTCCATTAAATGTCTTCAATTTATTCAGAGTAACGTTTATCGCGAAAATGTAGGTTTATTGCAAATAAATCTGTTTCGAAAACGTCATACTCGTTTGGTATTAATAACGCAACTGTAGTAATCCAAATCGCGTTATTAATATTACGACTTTGATTACTAATGAAAACGAATCGCCAAATAACGAGTAAGCAAGCGGTATCGTTAACATTGACAGGAGAGTCTGCGCCGAGGCCTTTGAAAATCTGCCATAATTATCATCTACAATATTGTTTCAATAGTTTCGCGTTCATATTGTTTCGTGCGTGAAATATTTTAATTATATTTCAAGCTTCAAGAAAAATAAATGCAAGAAAATAGTAATTAAGAGTACGAAGAAAAGAGAAAGAAGTTGTCAACTTTCAGTTCGGACACTATTTTTTATATTGCCAGTTGTGTCTCTATATTTGCGAAGAATTTAGAATCAAGTCGTGAATATAACGTCCGCGGGAACCTGTTGAATGCTCTGAATCGTTACTTTCGGGACACTTTGTAAAACTTGAGGCATAAAGCCAATACGAGTCCTCGATTGAATCTAAACTACTGAAGCCATCAGTTCCGTCCAAATAGGATAAAAAAACATTCAACGAGCGTGTAGTTATTTTATTTTATTTACAGTAGATTGGGAATTTTTGGAATCACACTTTTGGGAAAATATGATGATTGATCGCAATTGATTGCTCCCCAACCATTTGACTTATATTTCGCCTACTATTCTACAATGTTTACAGCAAATTGCTACCACTTGGAGGAAATTAGTCGTGCAGATTGCACGAAATAATTAACTACCAATACCATTTAACTAAAGTGAAATTGAAATCGCGTGCAGCACGTACGTCTAATATTGATGCGAACAGTATCAATGCATATCCATACAGTGGCATGCGTACCAGCACTCCTACGCGTGAAGCATAATAATGTAAATAAATTGCACGCAATATATAAAATTCTATAGAGTAGCAAAGTTTAATGAAATTAATAAAGTGGATGCAGAAAGTTTCATGTAACGAACTTAAGGGTGTGCTTCATTTTGTTCGAGATAAATAATTTCCCTTCTCTAATTGAATTGCATTATATATATCCCAAAGTTTATTTACAACAAACACGTGTGCATGTTAAGTCCAGTAAAACTATAACAGTTTATTATATAAACGTCGTATAATTATATAATTATATATATACATTATTAGTAAATATATATTATATATATTTAATTCCATTGTTATATTTAAATAATATATATACAATATATTATTATATATTATTATATATAGTAGCATATATATTATTTAAATATAACACTGGAATTAAATATATATAATATATATTTACTAATAATAATACATATATATATATATATACGACGTTTATATAATAAACTGTTATAGTTTTACTGGACTTAACATGCACACGTGTTTGTTGTAAATAAGATCTTTGGGATTTGCTCGAAAACTCTCAAGTTTAACAACGGATGTACGTACTTAGCATGCACGTGACGAGTTGACATAAACACGTACGCTTATTCTAGCTGGGACGATGCATTCGCAATATCTTCAATTTGCATGTTGACTCACACGAAATCTTGATGTCACGGGAGATGAGCCAGCTGCCGTCGACTTTACTTCGATATGCGCCGGATCGAGCATTATTGAAATATTTTGTAATTTATTCCTAAGGTCTCGGAGGGCAACTATTAAACGTGTTATAATTTATTAATTTATGTTTACGTTCAGCGTAGACCATACCTTGGTTTTGCCCGATACGTTTTATTTCGTTGCTCGTCCTTCGGAAAATTTCATTAGCCGATTCCAATAGAGCAACGTTATAGTGCCAAATTTGATTATATTCAAGCAATAAAAGGCAAGCAATAAATTGCTTTTATCAAAATGACCATCGTCAATTTATTTGATTAATTGTCAATTTAATAAAAGCATGCTTTCATCCTCATTCTTTTAAATAAATCATAAAAATAAACTCGAATCTACACAAAGATATTCAAACAAAGTTAACATTGCCACTTAAAAATCAAAATTCAAATCCAAGAAAAATAATTGTTTGGTATGCGAGAAGACTGAAAGCCAAGATATTTAATAACTGTCCATGGAGACCTTGAGGAATCATGTGACTTAATTCAACTATGAATAGCAACATCTGAATGTTGATTTACAATTTCCATTCAACACGTGGCGTTGCACACACACTGCTCAACATGTAATGTTTAACGTATAAGAATATTTATCTGAAACACTTTACATGTTTCAAATAAAATATTAAACATGCTGCGTCAAGTATTTGCGTGTGCGCTCTCGTTGCATGAGCGTTCAAATGGAAACTAGCTTTTATCGAGCAGAATATGTTGTCGATTGCAGCACGACTGCACTCCAATATATTCATACACCTGCAACGCGTCACTATTTTATCCTTTTTATGTTTTATTTTATTTCACTCGCCCTACATGCAAAGAGTACCGCGCTTATTAATTTTTTATTTCTAAATATATTCCTAGTTATTCGTACGACTTCGTACCTCGCTTAGTTTGCAATGAAAGTGACCCGATTTGAAATGTTCATGTTTTAAAATGAAAATTTCTTTCGATCGAAATTCTAGCATTTTTTTGTATTATTTGTGTGTTTGGCGTGACCTGAGAATTTTTAAATGAAAAGTCGCTATGGAAAATTTTGGGAGCTTTTCATTTTTGGATGGTGAGATGGTCCCTTGAATTATTGTTAAGAAAAGTTATGGTAAACAATTCGAAATAGTTTGTCTTCGTTTATGAAGGCAACGTTGAAAATCAATTTCACGTATGTTAAATTTGATATTCCATTGTTACGTATTTGTATTCCTTTAATTTCTTAACATTTTCTAACATAAATATTAAAATACGAAAGGTTATTATCACCTCTTGCTTTACTTTGCCACCTTAAATCCCATTCGTCGTGTATCAAACGAAATAATGTCATAGGTAGAATATTTCCTTCGATAAACAATTTCAGTTAGCGTTTCATTAAACCCTAACGGCGAGTACCACGCTGACGTAGTAACAAGACGTCGTGCAGTTAACTAGAAATAACATCGAGAAGATTAGCAGTCCACGTTTGGATTACGTGGGTCGCTTGAAATTAAGCTAGAATCCGCTGAAATTGTTTAAACATCTTCCAGAGTCGCGAAAGCGTCTGGCGTTTCGTGGATCGGATGATGACGTACGTTTTCACGTGTCAGCGTTACTTTTTCCACGGATAAGGGAGAACTCGTGAAAATATTTACAGGATCGTGCATTCGTGGAAACGATGTCAGTTTCCGTTGCACTCGGCAGAGACTCAACCACATTCGTGTAAAATTTTAATATTAATATGGCACATTAGGAGTACCTTTCTGCTAGAAGATCCCCAAGGAGAATTAATTTCAGAAACTATTCGATGTTGTAATGTTTTTGATTGCGTAAATGTTTAGGTAAATGTTGCTAGGTTGTAAGTTATATTTAAGCGTAAAATTATATTCTCCGCCGTCGACATTTAAGGGTAATTCTGGTCGACCCCATCATATTAGGTCGAGTTATGAGTAACTTCCGATGCAGCTAAGTAAAATATCATTGTTCGTATCTACCCACTATGAGTTACCATGACAACAAGTTTTTGTTTTCACTATATGGACGAGGCTTCTGTTACTTTTTTGTCAACTGTTTTGTGTGATACAAGTTACGTTAAATTGGTTTTTTTCACCTCTGAAATGGATAGTCAAAAAGTACATATTCGTCATGTAATGCTTTGGGAATTTAAACAAGGCAATAGTGCTAAGGCGACAGCTGACAAAATATGCAGTGTATATGGTGAAGGACTAATAACTGATCGGGCAATTAGAAATTGGTTTATACAATTCCGTTCTGGAGATACGACTTAAAAGACGAACCGAGGGCGGGACGTCCTTCCGACTTTGACGACAACCTTTTAAAGGCAATATTGGAGCAAAATCCACGTCAATCAACAAGAGGTATAGCAGAAAGGTTGGACACATCACAATCAACTGTTAACCGCCACCTAGAGAAATTAGAGAAAGTCAGCAAGTTAGGAGTATGGGTACCTTACAATCTCAGTGAACGGAATAAAAAAGACCGCATGCAATCGCCACAAGTCTGCTCTCACGGGTAAAAAATTAACTCTTTTTAAACAGGATTGTAACAGGCGATGAGAAATGGGTTACCTATAACAATATAGTCCGCAAAAGACAGTGGCTTGATAAGGATCAACCATCCCTACCAGATCCGAAAGCAAACATCCATGGCAAAAAGATTTTATTGTCTGTATGGTGGGATTGTCAAGGAATAATTCACCACGAATTGTTGAAGTCAAATTTAACGATTACTGCAGATAGATACGTTCAACAGTTGCAAAGAGTACAAAAGAAACTCAATGAAAAGCGTCCTGCATTCGTCAATCGCAGAAACGTCATTCTTTTACACGACAATGTGTGACCACATACAGCAAGGGTGACTGAAGAAAAGATTCTTGAGCTTAGATGGTCTGTTTTACCACGTCCACCTTACTCCCCGGATCTTGCCCCGACAGACTACCACCTTTTCTGTTCCTTACAAAAAGGAAGATGTTTGGAAGATGTTTTTGAATCAAAAAACCTTCAATTCTGAGGAGCAAGTCAGGCAGGCTGTCGAAAACTTCTTCCAGTCCAAACCAACCACATTATACAAGGATGGAATTGATAAACTCCCAGGAAGATGGGAGAAGGTTACAGATAATAGTAGTGAATACATAATAAATTAATATAATTTTGTTATTTAAAGAGAGTAAAGTAAATGTCTGATAAAAAAAACGGAAGTTACTTATGACTCAACCTAATAAATGCGCGTTCCCAAAATGTAAGTGCTTAGGTTTTACTACATTTGGCGAGCAGATGTCGCGCGGTCATTTTTACCGTTTTCCGCTAGCCTTTTACAAACAATAGAGTTACCATTTTCCTCCTCAGCCGACTTCTCCTCCTGTAACCTCATATTTCAACCAATCACGAACAAATTTCCATTTCTACCCGACCATTTTTCCCACCACCTTCGAGTCCTCGAGGGTGGCATTTTTCAAGACAAGAGCAGATACAAATCTACCGTCATAAGCGTAGCGTGTCATAGCAGACACCTCTATTTTCAAATAAACTAATAGTTAAGTTTCTATCAGTGTATCCTTTGTTGTATTCCGCTTGACTTGTTACTTTATTATTATTGAACAAGTACAACGTCGAGCGAAATTGAACGAAGTTAACAAAGGTATACGCGTGGTACTGGCTATAGATTTTCGTATCGAGACGGTTCGGACAATTCTCTGTTCAAAGGGAAAAGCAGTGGGCTTTATAGGTTCGGGAAAGATAGAAAATGGAAGGGTAGGAATTATCTTAAGTTTAGTGGTCAGCAAAGGAGAGGTAGTGAGGTCGAGGTCCGGGATGTCTAGTCAGGATGAAATCATCAGAAGGAAGAAATTTGGAATGTTTGCTGCTGGAGTTTGCCGGAGGATGAGAAGAAGACAGAGTTATCTTAACTAAAGCTAATACAAAGATTATGTTGGCACACAACATCTTATTTCTTTTATCAAGATCATTGAGATCGATAGTACGTGTACCACTTCGATATCGCTCGCGAAGAGTGCGCGTACGTAACAAATGTCTTAATTATTAGTGATATTGTTTTGAACAATTTTCCATGGTGCCCATGGTATTCTTTTTTGTAACACACCAGTTTGCGGATGACTTATATCCCAGTTCTCCATTTTCTATTCTCCTTTTCTCTTCAATTCTTTTCCCATAAAAGTTACCAATAGACAAACTAGACACATTGCTCCAATAATAATCGAAGTTTCCCCGCAAAAACGACAGCTTCCCAGAAATTACGTCTTCGAATGGGCATTCCTGATCTGGAATACCGATGGGGCGAAACGACACGTGCAATTTATCGCCGCGTTGAAACACAAGGGAGACAAACCGTGTTTCCCCCAGATACTCGACGAGACAAATGAGACAAATAAAGACACCGCGGCTTAAAAAGATTGAATTATTGCAAAATACTCGACGAAGAAAAATGCCAGCTGTAAGAAAATATTCCTTCGCATTTCTCCGTTGAATATTTCTCGCTCTCGATATCGCGCGTTTTATATTAAATTCTCAAGATATTATTCGCATTTCACGCTTCTCCTCGCTCGTCATTATTCGATATTACTCGGTACTGTTCATCCGGATCGCTCCTTCCAGTTGAACCAGGTTTACTTTTCCAGGGGTCGATAGGGTAAAAGCAACCATTACTCCGTTTACGACCTACGCGTCAAAGGCGAAAGTGCTTTTCGAGCAAACAGAAATATAACCGCTTTTAAAGTATATTAATGCCATGCTGATGGATAAGCGCATTTAAAGTCTCCTTCGTCGATGGGGATGCGGAGAGTAGGAGGCAATAATTCAATGTGTACTTTCTGGTGATCCCTATTACACCCCAAATATCTTGCAAATACGTCAAGAACAATTCCAAAAAGCTTTGTAAATACGAAGCTATTTCCTTTACTTCGACCATTTTTGTAATATTATTTTAAATGCAAAGAACAAATTCTTTTTCTAGTAATTCGGAAATTTAGTATATCAAAATTCTTGTTTGAAGAACGATTTGTTGAAATAGTAAGGATTCAGTGACTCTCAGAAAGAATTTCTTCAACATTTTACAATAATTTTCTCTCGTCTTTCATTCAGTCACCCCTAACTTAGACTTGTTTCTGTTGCACCGTGTTCTTCCTAATTAAATAACTCATAATTCGCGATTATTGTCACCTGAAGAGACTTTGTCGTAAGGTTCTCGCTGGCAGGTTCTGGGTTAGGTTTAGATTGTTGCAAAGTATCGCGCGTCAAAACCGGTAGTTTTCGCGAAAGTGCGAAACGACGTTGATGCATCGCGCTGTCGCTCCGTGCTCTGGGAATTTCAACGACCACATACCCGTTTTCCGTTTACTCTTCGTGTCAACTTGTTTTTTTTTTTTTTTTTTTTTTTTTTTTTGAATTTTATGGTGCACCACAACCACGAGTTTGAATGTATCATTCAATTCTGTTCGTTTCTTCCACGCTCGCCGCGGTCTACCAAATTCGTTGGTTCGCGGTGTATGGCGACAAAACGGCCGATGTTTGCTTAAAACCTTTTTGTCGAAGTGAATGTCACGCTATGTTTTCTTATCCGTTCAAGAAAGTTACGCGACCGTTGTTCTCCTCGTTCACTTTTTACAGGAAACACAATGGAAGCGGTTACCTCAAAAGCGACTTTCTTCCTCGAGAACGACTTTGTTCGTCGTTCACTAAACGCCGAGGACAAGGACGAATGTACACGACGTCAAATTTTTCTTTCGCGGATAGAAGAGAGTATACCACCGTAACTTGGTATAAATAGCAGATAACTTTATCGTCCAGGCCTGGTATCGTCTCTCCAACGACGAATTTCATAAAACTTGTCGTAACTTTCCAAACATTTCAGCTATCCGATTATCAAGCGACGTCCTCTTGTAAACTTCCTTTGCGGAGCTCGGCTGGGATTGTTTAATCAGTCTCGTCAAACTTAAATTGTTTTACACCGGAACTTGAATTATGCATCTCTTGAAACGTATCGGACACCTCATGTTTATATTAAGAACAATGTTTCATCGTTCTCCAGTATTCGTGGTATTTTCGGTTTCAGGAACGATTATATTTCCGAAACTCTGCCACAACGTATTCGGTTCCGTTCTAATTTCGTAGCGCGGTCAAAAAGTCCAATTACAAAAACAAATTTCCGTTTTTCATCGTTCGAACGTTTCCCATTTGCCACATGCTTCGCAAATTGGTGTACAATTCCGCGGAACATTTTCGTTGCCTCGTTTTCCACCGTTTATACGATGTCCAAATTATTATTCCCCCTGTAGTTCAATTACTAATTAGGCGAGAGAGTTGCAACTTTCCGCATAATTCGTGGCTGATTCGTTTTAATTTCCTCTGATATGAAATTTACGTAAAATTAACTCGCGCTGGAGTGCGTTCAACGTGCGAACAAAAATTTGATTATTATTTCATCGAATGTACACCAATTTATTATTCAATACTTTCGAATGAATATTTAACCGTTAATGTATTTATGTATGCCTATGTTTTGGAGAACATATTCATTTGAAAAAATATTTTAGGTATTTATAAGAATACAGAGCTGAAATAATTATATAAAATCTGTAGAGTCAAGATAACTCTATTCTTCTTCACTCTGATGAGGATGCAAATAATTTATGATCAATTCAGCACCAAAATGAAAGCCTCCTGACTTGTACCTACTCCTTTTAGTCCGAGAGCCCGCGACAGGAATGGGTGACTCATTTCATTACACAAATGAACCTGTTTTCCGAAAATAGTATGTCTCCCTAGTTCAGAAATGCTTGGTCTGGCATGAATTCAGTGGTGCAACGCTTCACTATGGCGTATTATAATAATTTGATTTCTGGCCAAAATCATTACTACTGAAAGTCAAGATAACTCTTGAAATTTTTAGCGTGTATTGTTAACATACCAAATTGCATAAAAAAGTTGGTCTGGCAGATTGTAAGCGGTGCTGGCAGCCGTTTAAAAGAGCGAACACAAATGCGCGCCGTGCAATTTCATGTCTTATTTAAGTTAAATAATAATAATAATTGTATGAAATAAAAATCATCACAGCAATATTCTATAAATAACTAAAGTATATAATGTTTAAAAATAATTATTACTTGATAGTTTTGTTAGAAACCAGACCGATTTATCACCACTCAAAGTTTTCCAGACCAAATTTTTTTAACCCTATGTATTACATATTGTTTATACAAAAAGTTTCGGAAATAATGATTTCAGTCAAACTACTTCGTTTTTCCGATAAGGTTTTCCGACTGCTAGACCCATTTAGCACCGCTTACAATCTGCCAGACCAACTTTTTTATGCACCTTGGTATGTCAACAATACATTCTAAAAATTTCAGTAATAATGACTTCAGTTAAAGATACTGTTATTTCTTACATGTTTACGACTTTCTAGCGGAGCGATGCACCGTTTGTGCGCTGCCAGCCTTGGATTATTTTTATTCTTTAGTAGAAAACAGTTAAATGACAAAAGGATATTTGTAACGAAATTGGCCGAAATTTTATGTCGCTGGCTCTCGGATTACTTGGTCCCACTTCGTCTTCTAATTATCAAAATCAATTTGCAAACCTGTATTTTGATTTTGCCTCCCTTTCTAAACACAGTATGTCTTTCTTGGTCAACTCTGTGTCTCCAAATTAAGCCGCAAATTTTTCCCACCCCTTCCAACTTTGGTACTCTCCATTGGATACGCGACTAATAACGTCCCGATTTACATTCGGTGGATTCTTTGGAGCAAGACTTTGTACGTGTTTGGAAGGTTAATATTTTTACTCGAGTGGGTCCGTTCTCCTCCGCTGCTGTAAGAAAGTTCCACTACTTTTTCTCTCCCGCTGGAAAAACCCTCGCGCGGATAACCGACAGCGATAGTCTCGAAAGTGGTGGATCGTGAAACATCCCCGGGACGATTTATCGTAACGTCGATAACGAATTCCGAGGTGATGAATAAGAAGTTATCCAGGTTGAAAATTCCCCATCGCGGACGGGCCTAGAAAAATAAGATCTCAGACGTCCCGTGGAAACTCTGAGCCCTTGGAAACTTTTTCTCCGAAATAACGCCATAGTCTCGTCCCTTCTTTAAAGTAAACGTTTTCTTGAATTTTGCATCAAGCTGAAACTGACCGCACGTAAACTGGATATAGTGGCCCATGAAAGTGTTCGCACACGATCGTCCAGAATTCCTAAAACTTGAAAAGATCATAAGGCTCGATTTAAATTGTCGAGAAATTTTTTTTTTTTTTTTTTTAGTGCTTTTTGTACTTTTTCGTTGTAGATCTCGTGGAACCCTACAGAAAACATATAGAAAGTTTTTCTTTAAAATAAGGAGTCAATTTTTAACAAACGAAAGAATAATTTTTCCAAGAATTCGCAAAAGTAAATGTTAAAATTTGTAAATGAAAATGAAATTACGATTACTCTCGTATTGCGCGATTTTCAACGCTTCCGTATACGTGAAACTGCAGCGAAAAAGGTGGAGAGAGATCGTGCTGAGATAACTGCTGAATTAAGTCAGTATGATATAGCGTCTTATTTGACATAAATGAATGGTGAATGCGACGTCGCGGTGTCATTAAGCGGCAGTTCATGCAAATAGAATTTTATTACTGGAAAAGCCAAGGTGAAACCGAGGATAAAGCAATTTGCGTTTGGTCGATTAGAGAAATAGTCGGCATCATCTATACGGTGTCAGCGGATCGTTCGTCACGATGACGCATTCAGGTTATCAGGGTTACAATGATGCATGGAAATTTCAAAGGTAAAGAGACAATTTCGGCATGACTATTCCATGCACTCTATAGATAGGTACTCTTATAGGTACTCGATAAACTCAATTAAAGTAACATTTAATTTCAAATTGAGAAACTTACTTCGTTAATCGATGATTAGGTTTCACCGGGTTCCCAAGTTCCTTTTAATGAGAACAGTTCACCAAAGTGTCTAGGTTTATCAACATTGTTTTACAATACTATTTCCCAAATGTAAGATAACTCGATAATTTTCATTTTAGTTTCATTTCTAAGATTTTGTTTGAATTTGTACCTCCAAAAAAGAACTCTAAAAAATAAATAAATTGGAGACCTAACTTAAACTCGATATACAGGGTGTCTCAGCCTTAGTGATACAGCGCTCTAACTCCAAAACTATCGGCCGAATGGAAAACTTCGAATATGGAAATTGCGTGGTAAAGTGGGGCTCATTTTTCAGCGAGAAGGAATTTTTGTTAACTTTGTTATTTAAAGAGATATGATGGTCAAGTTTCGCTTTTCAAATGGAACAGTATATATTTTTTTCAACCATGCGATAGTACTTTTCACGACGAATTCATTAAGCTTTAATGTATTTACCCGATTTTTCTTAGTTTTGAAGATAGGACGCTTCAAAGTTTGCTAATTTTCAAGGAAAAATCTCGGTTCGGTCCCGGGCGGCCCCATTGATGCGATAAGCACCATAGGGTTCTTGAAATCGATACGGAGGGTTTTGCTTGGGATTTCAGGCCCAAGGAAGGAAAACAGGAAAAGTATTACCTACCTAGAAAATTCTCAGCGCTACAATTGTACTTAAGTAATGTACAAAGTTACTTAAGTAATGCATCAGTAGTGGGCCATACTTTTCCCGTTTTCCTTCCTTGGGCCTGGAATCCCAAGCAAAACCCTCCGTATCGATTTCAAGAACCCCATGGTGCTTACTGCATCAATGGGACCGCCTGGGGTCGAACCGAGTTTTTTTCTTGAAAATTAACAAACTTTGAAGCGTTATAGCTTGAAAATTAAAAAAATCGGGTAAATACATGAAAGCTTAAGGGGGGAGGGTCAAGTAAACAACCGCTTTTTCGCGAATTATTTTTGAAGAGTGCGTAATATATATTTATTTACGATTAATTACTTGATATTTTGTAGCGTCTAGATAATCTATATAATTTTTTTATGTAAAAATACTCATAAATGAATGAACAGCAGCTGTTTGAAGTTGGCTTCTCGAAAATGCGCCGTGCAAGGCACAGATCACTCTAATTATTTGAAATCAAAAATTCACCAATTTTTCGTTAAAATATAGTAATCCGCTTTGCATCAACCTAGATTAAAAGAAAAAAATTATTAATTTAAAATTTCACGCTACGTTAAAAAAATCTTGTTATTAAAAAAAATGTTTAAAAACATTGTTTATATCAATTTTTATAAAAACCTTTAGATTGATGCAAAGGAGGGTAGTTTAAGGAATATTTTGTGCCATTTTCATAGCACTCGACTGAGAAACCTCTAAGCTACATTGCACGGCACGCGAAATTTTGTGTTTTGAGAAAAATGCGTTTAAAGTTCTCGGATCTAAAAATAGTCCTCTGTGTACCGTTCGGAGCGCATCACTTTAATGACTTTGTAGGTACACTTAAACTTCGAAGTTTTAGCTGAAATGGTCGGAGCACATTCTCCAAATGGTAAACTAATTTTCTAAACAAAAAAAGAAAAGAAAATACGTCAAAATTTTAAATTTTACTTGACTCTTCCCCCTTAATGAATTCAGCTTGAAAAGTACTATCGCATGGTATACAAAACAATATATAGTTCCATTTGAAAAACGAAACTTGACAATCATATCTCTTTAAATAATAAAATTAACAAAAATTCCTTCTCGCTGAAACATGAGCCCTTCTATACCATGCAATTTCCATATTTGAAATTTTCCATTCGGCTGATAGTTTTGGAGTTAGAGCGCTGTATCATTAAGGCTGGGACAACCTGTATTTATAATATTCTTTTCGGTCCCAAAGAGCAATTTCTTCGAGCCTAAATGCCCCTAAAATCCAATTCTTGAAATTTGAAAATATTCTACTCTCTGTTAATTTCCCATTCGGCGTCCCTTCACACCCCCGGCGATTTTACAGCCCCCGTTCCGACCATCCTTTTTGTCATCGTTGATTTTAATCGAAACAAGCAATCTTTTGATTGCTCTTGCAACCCCCGTTGCAACAGCCGAGCGAACTTTTGACGAGAAAATTGAATTTCGATAGTGAACACGACCATGAACGCCCCCGGCGGAGGGGTGACCCTTTCGCTCCCCTCGAAAGTGTTGAATATTTAACCCGAATCGTTTACGGCATTGTTTCTCAACTGTGGCCGTTTGATACCTTCAAATGGGTCATATCGCGTGGAAACAGTCAGCGTCGGTCTTAGAACCGTAAACAAATGTTTACAATTAAATTTCCTAATGACGTAATAGAATGACGAGATTGATAGGTGTCACACGTAAATACTAACTTGCATTTTTGTTCATCTATATAAATAAAAATGTAACACCGTCAATTATAAACTCGCTTAACATTCTTCTTAGTGCTCAGTTCCGTTTTAGTTTTATTTTAATTTAATTATTTCAAAATATTTGAAATGTGAGCTTTCTCTTTTTTTTCCATTTAACCAGACTGAGCCACAGCTAATTTCTAATCATATAATTCATCCCACCAGAGCTTAATCATTTAGAACATTTAATACAGACTAATTAAGAAGCAAATCTGCAATAGTGGACGCGTGGATAGTGTTGAGAAACGCTGGTTTACGATTTGGACTTCCCATTCGACGTGCAAAATTACTTTGCATTGCCCCGTCCGCAATTTCCCGTCTCCCGCCCCGACACACCGATATCGTTTTCCATCTGTTCCCCAGCTTTCATGCAAATTTCACGCGATTAGCTCTATTCCCCGCCCTCCCAAGACGAATGCAAACGGGTCAACCAGGCAATGAACGCGTCTGAATATGTCCCAGGGGAACGAACAGAAATCACCGCGAATCGAGAATTGATCGTTGCGCCGTGACTCGATGCCTTCCCCGTAGAATTTACGTTTCTTCGACGCTTCACCTTTGGCGACGCCTGGAGACGGATTTCCTTGTCCTCTGGAAATATTTTCCATCCAAGGAAGCGTTCGATGGGTGTCCTTTTCAATTGCACATTTTCAATATGTTTACACGCGAGAATGTCGCGAGAATACACGGGAATTCATAGATCGCGAAGAGGAAACTGGCGAAACTTTTTGGTGACACTTATCGAAATGAGGAACTCTCAGGTTGGTCAAAAAGTTGTCGGACTGTAGTTGGGATGATTCATGGAATGAAAAATCATGGAAAACGATGGACAATAACAGAGTAAATATATTTCTCCCGTTTAATTTCATTTGAAATAAAAACGTGATATCATAGTGAGTCATGTTATGAAAACATGTAACATGCAATAATATTTCTAATTCAATTCTCGTGCCGCGGCCGATGATCGCTCCGATACGCCCTACAGAATCTAAGAACTTAATCCTGGACGCGGACGACATCGCTCCACCCGAATAGTCACAGCCCTTTAAACGCAAAATGTATTTCACACTCGATACGACTCGATACACCGATAGATAAATGTACGCGTCAAAGGGTTGATATTCAGGTCAGCCACGGGCTATAATTACCAATACCATTCCTTTCGAGTCTCCACGAACGATCGAAATCTACGCCTAGCCGAACGTTTCCACCCGAGCCACGCAAATCCCTTTTATAGCGTGGTCGTGGACGTGTGGGGGACATTTCAGATTCAAACGCGGTACGTAGGTACATCTGTTTTACACGACGACGTTCTACGCGTGCGGAAACCTCCACGAGGGGTGGTATGTGGACTCTAGCGATGGAATCAACCGAAGTACAATCAGGTTCCATAAGAGACACGGTGCACTCATTTTGTCTTGGTTAGGTCTGGATCAGGTCTCAGGGTAATCCATAGTACATTGATTGTGTTTCGGAGCTATTTATATTCCACCCCTTTAAACTATAGACCGTACGGCATATGACTACCGATGGAATCAACCGAAGTGCAATCAGGTTCCATAAGAGACACGGTGCACTTATTTTGTCTTGGATAGGTCTGGATCAGGTGTCAGGGTAATCCATAGTATTAGGTTGTCCCAAAAGTATCTTTCGTGAGTTGCATTCAATTATTTTCTGTGCCAGTGTTTATATAAATAGACAATCTAATTTCTTCGACATTGATGCTGTAACAGTAATGAAGCAAAATGAATCGTGCACAATTCAGTAATGTAACATCAAACATAAAATATTGTGTATATATTAATTATTAATAAAACGAAAGAAACTTTTGGGATAACCTAATACATCGATTTTGTTTCGGAGCGATTTATATTCCAACCCTTTAAACTATAGACCGTTCGACTTGACTAGCGATGGAATCAACCGAAGTACAATCAGGTTCCATAAGAGTCATGGTGCACTCATTTTGTCTTAGTTAGGTCTGGATCGGGTCTTAAGGTGATCCATAGTACATTCATTTTGTTTTGGAACGATTTATATTTCACCCTTTTAAACTATAGTGTCACTAGAGTATACGTATATACGTATTGTTATAACTATATAACACTAGAGTGTCGCCGCAACCACCGAACCTGCTCTAACCTTTTCCGCTACCGAGCAGACCACTCGTTCCGTCACGCCTCACCACCGACGTTATCGTCGACATCTCTCACCTACCCTTCCGTGCCATCCTTTATATGTCCCACCCTCGTCTATCTTTCGCCTCATCTCCGCAACTTCTTGGGCGCAGCTCCGTGAAACTCCGTCTCAAATATCCATAAAGCCTGCTCCAAAGGGCAGTAAATTAGTCAACGAAGACTCACTAGCCACGTCGAGACAAACCCACGGGGTCTGCGGTTGCCTCGGAGTAATGGCCGATCTGACTAACGTATTTATCGAACCGGAACACGGAAACCACCGGTCGGGGAGGATTTAGAACACGCGAAGACGGCGTACGGTTCGTGGAACCAACTGGAAGGTTGAATTCGCGATGCGTGGTGCTTGAGACAGATTATATTATTTTTGAAATTTGTGTTGAAATCAAAGATTGGATTGGAATGAGTTAAGAGTGGTTAAGGTGGTTTTTGAGAGATGTATGTGTTTGAGTTTATTTGTACTGTTACGTGGACTTTTATGACTTCAGCAGGTACAGCTGGTAGGATTCCCTGTTTGCATTTAAGAGAAATAATAATAAATATTAACACATTTTAAATGAAAAATTTTCAAGGCATAACTACCACTATCCATTTAAGAATTTTCCTAAAACTTCGACGCGACAATATTTTAATTAAGCTGGAATATAAAGTTTAATTAAAATCCAATCAGCCGTGGGAATTTCAAAAAAATGTTCTCTATTTAATAGCGGAGACGTGATCGGAGGCTCGCTTAAATTAAAATAATTTCCTTCTTCCTGGTTTGGAGAGTAAAAATTAAAGAGCGAGCGTTTCGCATGACACGATGTCAGCGTTACCTTTCTCTCGAGCCCTGAAGGGAGACAAAAGAATCGACGGTATAAAAAGATACGAGGCGAGGGTGTTTCGAAGCTCGGTAGGCGCCGCGGGCATCAAAAAAGCAAAGAGGAAATACGACGGCGGAAGTGGCGTCTCGAAGGGTGGAAGAAAAAGCACGGTAATGAAAAGAGAAAAGGGTTGGAGTACGCGAGCAGGGAGAAAAGAATCCTTATGGAATGGTGGTGCGCAAACAAATAACAGGGTGGCTGTGAAAGAGTGAAAACTTTTTCTAATTATTCACTTTGTGATGTTTTAGCGAAATGACGATTTAGAAATTAATTTGAAATCGACTCGGAATGTGAATCTAATCGTTGAAACGCCATAGAAAGTGCGTGGCTTTCTTTGAATGAACGTTTATGTTCAAAATAATTGGAGTGAATGAGAAAATGGATTCGTTTCATATTTTATATTTCATTACTTTATTCACAACTTTTATACAAGCTTAATTCAAAATTCAAAACGTGCATTACGCCAAATAATAATGCTCGTTCCAACTGCCTACTTTATTTCCATACTGCAGCACGAGCTTCTTCCCAGTGTCTATCTCGGGCACATTTAAAGTAAAAGCGATCATTGTACATGCTCGTTGAAGATAAGGACGTGCTTCCAGCGCATAATTAAGAAGTATAACTGACTATGATATTTCAGCGGAATAAGGTTGAAAAGTAATACTCTTAACGCCCTACTATAAAACTCTTATACGAGATTAACCTTTCGCTGCATTCGACGTGATAAAGAAAATGAAACAGGCCCTTTCTTTCGTTTATCTTTATTTATACTATCGCGTTCAGCCCTTTACGTCCGTTTACACTCCTCTGTTCTTCCCTCTCCCCTTTATTTCTGTCATTTCGACCCCACGTCGACAGATTGAACGCTTTGGGCTACGCTGTCACCGACTTATCCTTCCTGACCTTTCCTCCATTCGATCTTTCGGTCGAAATACGTTTTGGGTAAAAGCTCGAAGGCGACTATTCTCGATATTCGTCGGAAACGACGAATCCTCGAATGGCATACACATCTCGCGGAACCAGGACACGATACATATTTAATCCTGCGAAACCACTGTACTGGGAGACTGTCAACTATAAAAATAAATAGGAGAAGCATTCAAATACTGTAAAATATTCTGGTATTTGAATTTAAACAAATTTCATAACGAACAGGTCGTACAATCAAAAATGAAATATAAAACCAAACTATCTAGATGTAGACAGATTCTTAATATTCTCGTTGCTTCAATCCGAACATAATTCGTTCAACATTGTTTTCAGATCGATGATATTTGACTTATTTTCATTTCGATAGAATTATATCGCGTAACATTGCGTGCCCACAGGCATTACGAAATTAAACATATTAGCAACGTGTGCTTTCTCGTTTCCTTCTTTCCATCCCTCTCACGTCCACCTTCCCTTCATGATAAAAAATAAACCGCCCGTTTCGGTCTGCGTATTCCCTGCTGATGCCTCGAAACAACATCCCCTGGAGCGTCTGCCGAACGTACCCCAGCCGTTCACCCGTGCAGCTGATCATCCCCGTCCAAGCACGAGGGAAAGTGTCCCCGATGCTTACCTGGGGGCTAGGGAAACACCGCGGTAACGCGAGGGACGCGACACGTAACGAACGACCGACAGAGAAGACGCGAGAGAGTACCGTCGTGCAACGACAGATAGAGAGGGAGGGCGTCAAGTGAAAGGGAGAAAGGTTGATCGACTGTCAAGAAGGTGGAGGAGCGAGAAAGAGCACGCGAGGGCGACCGGCGACGGGAGGAGGGCGGGAGGAGGGAGTACGGCGAGAGGTGGAGGTTTCGAATGGTTCAGTTGTAGCGGTACCGCGGCACGGTTCGCACGTGTGTCTCCGTTTTCGCGTAGTTTCGCGTGTCGTCGTACGCGCGTCCACCTTTCACGCCGTCTCTCTCTACAAACACCCACCCCCGCCCCCTCTCCTCCTCCTCCTCCTCTCCCCTAACGCGACGCTTAGCCGGTTGCTCGCACGAGGCCGACGCGCGACGTCCGACCAAACACGCGGTTCCTCCACTCGCGATTCCGAGTTTTGCCACGAAAATGACACCCCGACGAGTGTTCGTGCGAGGAGGCCCCTAAGGTGGAGTTTAATTAGCGTTTCGAAGTTTATTCGAGAGGCATGCTTATCTCGGGGAAGGAAGTCCGCGAGGAAAGACTGTGAAGTGTTTCGGGGAAGTGTTTGGTTGTTGCGCGTGATCATTTCTTGGCGAGGGATATGGGGTAAAGGGGCCTGAGCTGGGGAGAAGTGTATCATCGGAGGAGATTGTTGATAGGTATGGAGATTGGTGTATTTACCGCGAAGAAGCTCGCGAGGTTTCACTGCGAGGCGGTTAGAAGAGGGTGGTTTGTCGAGTTGGGGATGGTCGGCGATTAATAGGATAAAACTGTCTCGAGTTGTAGAGAAGTGCATCATCGGAGGAGATTGGTATGTTTACTGCGAGGAAGCTTGCGAGGATTCACTGTGAGGTGGTTAGGAGGGGGTGGTTTATCGAGTTGGGAGGGTTACTTGGCGATTAATAGGATAAAAGTGTCTTGAATTGGAGAGGAGTGTAGTAGAAGGTACGAGGAGATGATTGTTCGAGTTGATAGGAATGTTTATAGTGAACAACAGGAACACTGTGAGGAGTTTAAGAAGGGGTGGTTTATTGAATTGAGTGTGGCCACCTAGTAAATAACAGGATGAAAGTGTCCTGAGCTGAGGATAGGAATGCCATTGAAGGCAAGAGGACATCATTGTTAAGGTTGATAGCCATGAATATTGACATGCTTATGTTGAGCAATAGAATCGTGTAAAGACTCATTTATCACGTTGATCGCCATGTCGTTCACATACGGATGACGATGCTTTACACTGAAAAACTAAAAACATTAATTCTAATCGATCTATACGATCTTCAACATCACAATCTTACCAGGTTCCTCGAGTTCAATCGCAGTGGAGGATTCCCACGGATCGTAGACCCCGATTTCTCCAAGAAGAATGGTTCCTATCGCCTATTCTACGAAACCCATTCGATAGATTGCATCGATTACGAAGCAGCTGGAACCTGGGGAGGAAATTGGCCAGTCACCCAGGAGTTAATCGGAGGATTTTCGGCGGGAAGCTTCGAAACGGAATGATAATTTCAGGTCGAATAATAGCACTCCCCCTGCAGTGATCTATACAAGTGAAAATCTCTGAAACTGGCGATCTGTATAGCTAAACGGTTAGTATAACAGGACCTCTGTGTATCATTTAAATGATTCCACATCTTTGGAAATCTCAGAACTCTCTAGGCTTCCAACCATACTCCAAAACCGTGATAGTGTGAAGCCGAACAGCTCCCACTCGTTAGCAACAAAGGATTAACACTTGAGCAGGCAGTGTTGAATCCTGAGAGCCATTCTCGCAGCTTCCATCTATAAAAAGACTCGATACTGGCGTCAACGGCCCCTAGCTCGCGGAAACGATGGACGTAAAATTGCGTCAACGGCTGCGGATGCGTTAACAAGCATGACGTTGGAACCAGTGCGGGGAACGATCGATGGAACCGCGAACCATGTCGATGAACAGTCGGACAACGATCTCGAGATGTTGATAAACATTCCGACCGAGTTTACGCAACGGCTCCAGCGAGGTCTTCCAAGCGATCACTTCCTTCCAGATATGGCAAACGCCATTGGCTGTAGTTTGGTCGATTGGACTCTCGATAGAAAGGATAGATGTTTTGATCAACTCATTTATTTTGAAAATTAATCCAGGGATGTGTGGATAAATTAGATCGATCTAGGGAGACCCATCTGATTAAATGAAATTCACAGTTATACAAACATTTCGGTTAGTGGAAAGATTTCCATCGCAGGAAGTCAAACAAGAATCGGTCCTTCGTTAAAGTTGACTCCATCTCAATGTATCTCTCAAGAAGATCGAAATATTCGAAGGAAGCTGTGAAACGTCTAAGAGAGTACCTGTCGATAATGTTAATCGTAACTGATCGCTCGAAGAACAATTACTCAAAACTTTCCTGGAGGTCTATTAAAGCTTCCACCAACCTAACCCATTACGATATCGAGTATCGGAATTAGAAGTTCTTTTCTAGGTCTTGATCGCAGTGAAGGCTCTCCATAGACGACTCTAGGATGTAAAACTCGAATTTTCTCTTTCTGAAAGAATAGTTTCAGTCAGATGGTCCCTCTCTCGCCTCTGAAACTCAAATTTTCCCGTTCCCACTAAATTCTATTCATTACAAGCAGGTCTTGAGAATCGAGAAATCGAACTCAAAGAACGATTGCTCGATAGTTTCCCAGGAGATAAAGCCCCGAACACTGCAATCTTCGTCGTCGCGCCGATGCACGAGCAGACTGAATTTAACCTTATGGTAACGCGAATCGATCGCGTAATATACCCCCAGCCCTAACCGTCACGCAACCACCGTCGCAAGGAAGCTCCGCGAAGAAGCGGAAAAGGTAATTGAACTATCAGCCCGAGAGTTCCTCGTACACAGAGTTTCCAGGCAAATTGTCCCGTCGTTTCTCTCTCACTCTCTTTCTCTCTCTCTGGTCGTTTTCGATAAAGGGTCAGCCCTATGGCACGTTCCCCACGAAATTTCCCGTGTGTGTGCTTTTCCCCGTGACGATCCATCGGGGCCGATCGATCCGTGGACTTCAAAGACGACCGCAGCAAAGAAAAAGGGGCGAGACCACGGACGCGTCGTTTCCGTTGACCCGAAACGAACCTCGCGTTTGGAGCACGTGCTAATCCATCGACGGACGTTCGCTGGCGATCAATCAGCGGAAAGAATCCCTGTTGCGCGGAACATCTGAGGAAGACGGAGGGAGATCGGTGTTTCCCTTCGGTTAGGGTTGATGCGTACGAAACGTTGATGAATGACGGTATGTAGGAGGTCGTGGAAGACGAAATTTTTGGCAGAGAGAACGGTGTTTTTGGGGAGAAGGATGGTCAAATTCAAGGTGATCGATCATCTTTGGAACGGTTGCATAAACGTTCCTTTTTTTTTTTTTTGTTTTGAAACTTGAAGCAAAAAGGAAGATAGGAGGATAGGAGGGGAAATGTGGGTTACTTTTTTGATAGTGAGATTTCTAAGGGAACTGGTAAATTGATGTAATCTTCTCTTCAAGAAGAATTACAGTGGGTGTAGAACGTAATCGTACACCGATCAATTTTCCAAAAAACTTTTGTGTGGAATTGTAGTTTCTTAACTTCCTTTTTTATAGTCAATGGTATTTTATTAGGTTGTCCTAAAAGTTTCTTTCGTCAGTTGCATTCAATTATTTTCTATGACAGTGTTTATATAAATAGACGATCTAATTTTTGGGACAACCAAAAGTTTCTTTCGTCAGTTGCATTCAATTATTTTCTGTGACAGTGTTTATATAAATAGACAATCTAATTTCTTAGAGATTGATGCTGTAACAGTAATGGAGCGAAATGAATTGTAGACAATTTTCTAATGTAACATAAAACATAAAATATTGTGTATGAAGTAATTATTAATAAAACGAAAGAAACTTTTGGGACAACCTAATACATATTCTCGGAAGTCTCTAAGATAGATGTAGTCCAAACAACATTTACTAGTTAATAATAATTTGTGAAATTAACACAAAAAAATGCGAAAAGTGGGTGAAAGTATAGAAGCAATAAGTATTTGTACGATTCTTATGATGAACCATTTACAGTAGAGTTTGTAATGTAAACACATTAGTTTATTGCTCCGTACGAATTAGAAAAGAACAAATTTCCAGTAAAGTACTGTTAAACAGTTGTCCGAATACTTATTGCTTCAACATTTCTATCGATTAATTGTATTTTTTCTTGTTAATTTCACAAATTATATTAACTAGTAAATGTTGTTTGGACTATATCTATCTTAGAAACTTCCGGGAATATGTAGAATGCCATTGTTTATAAGAAATAAGTTAATAAATTACAATTTTACACAGATTTTTTGGAAATTGATCAGTGTACGAATACTTTCTACTACTAGTAGAACTACTCTTGTTAATCGTAGAAAACAAATAATTTTCATCAATAAAAACCACATTCATTACGCTTACCAGAAGTTTCCCAGAAACCGTGTCGAAGGCTTTGTTGCTTCTGGATGCATTCTCTAATCGTATCACCTCGGTGGACCACAAGAAGCCTGAGTAACATATTCTCCGAGACCACGCGGCACGTATTTGTTCAGTAATTTCGTGGCGGGTACGTGACGAGAAAGATTTCGGAACCAAGGACCGAGATGGCCGTTCTTGGACGTCGTTAGACCGTAATCGACGAGCGAGGTCAGTGTTCGCGACATAAATTTTCGCTACGGGGGAAACCTTATCGAGGAGCGAAGGTTGGAGAAGGAGAGCGACTGCTCGTCTGTCAGTTGTCTATTCTTATCCGTCCGCGATGGGTCGAAGATTTCTTCTGGAGCTGTTCAAACAAGAACGAGACGTTACTGGAGAAACTTCTAAATCCATTGGTCGGCCAGTCTGGCCTCAACGATCCTGAAGAGTATAATTATGAAGTAGAAACATTGAAAGGAGGAAGTTTGTGGCTGTTGTCTGAAATGTTGTCAATGGTGGCACGTTAGAAAAGTGTCTAAATATAAATAAAACCACAGTGGACGAATTTTCAGGTTCTCTGGTCTTAATGGCCCTGAAGAGTGTGACTACAAGGTAGAGACATTGAAGGGAACGAATTTTGCAAATAAAACCTAACCCAGACCTATTTCTATGTCATCTGGTCCCCTGTAGAGTGCAATGGCAACGCAGAAACGTTGAAACAACGAACCTGAATCATCGTAGCAATGGAATTGCGTCCATTTGCATTCTCAGAGGTCACGTGACGCGAGAACGATCAGATTAGAAAGAAACGCCGTTATTTGGAAACTAATCCGACAACGTAGTTCGGTGAGATCCGAAGAATTTGTAGATAAGAAAGTTGCCGCGATGCTGGTAGTCTAAAAAGCTTAGTTGGAAATCAACGCGAAAGCAATTACAGAAAATAAACAAGCTACGGAAGCAACGGATACACCCGATTGTCCTAGAAGTTGATCAAAGCTGGGGTAATCTAACACGGTTATCCACTCAAACTCCCCGGGAAACACCTAAAACTAGTTTATGGGGATAATGGTTTAAATGGCTAGGAATGTTTTAAGATAAAATAATTTGGGATACTTTTATTAGGCTTGGGAAAAATGACGAGATTGGAAAGGAAACGAGGTTTTAGAGAGATCGACCAAAGTCATATTATAAACTAATTTCAAAACAGTCATATTTGTATATTATTTTGTATTTACAAGAATAATTATACTTTCATTTCTAAACCCCCCTATATATTTGAAAATTTCTTTCTGTGGCAGAATTACATTTCCATTAGTAAAGAATGAAACAATTACAGTCAAATATCTATTTACTTCTTCGTAATTGAATTTGTATCACCTAAAACTAGTTTAAAGGGATGCTCTCTAAAGTAGGCTAAAGGGATGCAAACTCTCCATGAAACAGTCACTTGAAACTAGTCCAAAGGGATGCTAATGGAAACGCCTACGAATGTTTTGAAATAAAATAAGCTGGACTCCTCTCATTGGATTTGATAAAGTGTCAAGATTAGGAAGGAAGTAAGGTATTTAGATAGATCGACCAAAGTCAGCCAAAGCATAAATTAATCCAAAAACACAGTCACTTGATAGTAGTCCAAAGGAATGCTAGCTTGAAACGCCTACGAATGTTTCCAAATAAATTAATCTGGACTCGTTTCGTTAGGTTTGAGAAAGTGTCGGTATTGGAAAGAAATCAAGCGATTGGCGAAAGTCACGCGAGAAATAAAGTAATCCCGTTAGAGTCGAACGAGCACACTCCGAGCGTGAAATCGTGCCCAGAGGAGTCTTTGCGAGTGTCTCTTCAGAGGCAACCGACAAATTACTCGACGCGCGCCAGAAACCAGAGGCAAAGACACCGCCAAACAGGCTGGATCGTGTTGCGATCGAAATCCGCTGGATCTCCCGTCGTTCACGGCCGACTGATCCTTTAATTCGGTCGAGAGGACGAAAGGAGCGGATTTAAGTCGAGATTAGAACCTAACCGCGTGTTTCGTCGACGGTTGGCCGCGATCGCGGCGGTGGTCGTCGGATCAACATTGTAGAACGAGACGATAGCAAACAGGACTCTGGTCGCCTGCTAAGATGAAGAAAGACTATAATGGAGCCTGTGTTTCTTGAAGGTAATCCAAGAGGACCTTTACGTTGGACGTCGAAGAAGTCAACTGGAGGCGGCTTACCCTTAAACACGGGGGTTTGGAATGATTATCTTGAGGGTACACAGAACTTCTTGGTCTTTTAGATAATCTGGTTGTGCGTTGAAATCGGTGACAGTCAAGCGATATAGTTCGTCGAAGTGTTTGAACTGGGTGTTGAATAAGCAATTGCTCTTTAGTGGCTCCAGAAATAAAGATTCGAGGGATGTGGAACACGGACTTACTTATTTGATAGGAAATCGTTTGTTCAAACAGTGCCAAGCTACTCGAGCCATGTATAAACTATGTGCCGTCTGGAAATGGAATAATTGGCTTCAGAAATAAAAATTGAAGAGATCCAGGAGGTTAGAGGAACGAGCACCACCTGGACGACTTATTCGTTTAATAGAAAATTGTTTGTTCAAACAGTGCCAAGCTACTCAAGCCACACGTATACGCTATGTATAGTACGGAAATGTAGTAATTGGCTTCTGAAACAAAAATTGAAAAGAACCAGAAGATCTGAGGGATCAGCACCACCTGTAGGATCTACCCATTCGATAGTGGCTTGTTCAAACAGTGTCAAACTACTCGAGTCATGCATAAACTATATTGTATATATATATATATATGTATAGGGAACAGGAAGGATCGGTTATTTGATGTTTATTCGTCTTCAGGAGCATCTTCGAAGTAAATGAAATATGTTCGGTAGATTTAAAGAGGTGTGGCTCGAGAGTGAAAGTTTATTTTAATTTAGTGAGGATATGTATATATATATGTATGTATATATATCTAACGAAAATGCAATAGCTGACTCCAGAAATAAGAATCCAGAATGACGAGTACCACCTGTAGGATCTATCCATTTGCTAGTGATACCAGTGTCGATCCATTCAAGCTACTCGTAGCTATATGCATCTAATGGAATACCAATAATCACTCTCAAGTGATCCCAAAAAAGAAAAACAATCTCTCCACTTAATAATTATTTCCCCGAACAGTGCTTGCACAGACTACTCAATAATTCCTCTCTTGTGGCCCCCAGTTACAAAAATCCAAAGGGCCCAAAACCCTGAGGACCTCTCAGAAAATTCTCAATCTCCTCCGAAACGTGTCTCGTGGATAAACCACGCCGCTAATCCCCGCGCGACGTAATTCCTTCCAGGAGGACGTTCTGGTCGCGTGTCGGTTCGACGAGTCGATAGCTTGGCCGCGGGTGGGTGGGCGGGGGGGAGGGGTTCCCGTTCACCCAGACAGTGGAAATCGCGTATTCGCGGACAGAAGTACTCGTCGTGTGTCAGTGGAAGTGGCGTCGTCGTAGGTGGGTGTGCTTATCAACGGCGATAATGAGTGTCGAACGCGTGGACACGCGACGAAATCACACGTTCGTCGCGATAGAGTTTCGGGGATCGTCGCGTGGCTAAGTGGCGGAGAACATGACCGCTGGAATGGCGAGGAAGTAAGCGCTTTCTGTTTTTTTTTTCTTCGTCTCTTCCGGCTTCTGGGGGAAGCGGAGGGAAGGGAGGCTACGAGTGGGCTGCCCATAGAAGACGACGATGATGTCTAGACAAAGCAAAGACCCCGTGCAGAAGTGCCACTCGGACCCGGGCGCAGCGAGTGCCCCGGGCACTCCTTGCAGCCCTGGTAAGCGAATTTCTCGACGACTGGTGCCAGGCATTCCGAGCTCCTCGAACACACGCAAGTGTGTTCTCACCTTAGATGGGTACAGCTACGTGATCGGTGAGTACCGGAACCGCGATAAGGGTCGAACTAGTATCGGCATACTGGGAGGGGTTGAGTAGAGGGATCCTTATATCGGAGGGATCTCTCCAGAGGGATCTTGGAGGGAGGAGCTATAAATTTGTCGAGGGAACAGGAAAGATCGGTTATTTGATGTTTATTCGTCTTCAGGAGCATCTTCGAAGTAAATGAAATATGTTCGGTAGATTTAAAAAGGGGTGGCTCGAGAGTGAAAGTTTATTTTAATTTATTGAGGATTTTTAGTAGGAGTTAATATTTTCAAACTTATAAGAAGAGTTCATAAATCAATTATGAAAGCATAATAATTATTTTGAAACCGATATAAATATTCGGGTCCCATGAAAATCACCGACACGGTTTTCACTGACAACATTTCACCGACTCCAGATTCGACCGACAATAACTTTGGCCGACAACGCCTTTAACCGAAAACGACTTTAGTCGACAACAAATTTAACCGACAACGACTTTAGCCAACGAGAGTAATAATCAACAGTAACACGATTTACAACGATATGCATTTGATATTTACTAACAAGGATGTACTGTCTCATTAATTATGTACTTTTTCTTGATATAGTGAATGGGAGGACAGATTTACGAAGAAACGCAGTGAAACCAAACCGAACAAAATGTGTTCGAATATTATTGATATGTATATAAAGTATTAGATAGAATATATTATTCTCAAAATAGTGAAAAGGAAATCCATTTACCTAATGTCGTACGACACCTAAAGAAAAAGGAAAAGGATAGACTTGCAGAGGTACGTATTCAACAAATACTCAGAAATCGTACACAATACACCACCACAAGTTGTTTCTTGCAGGCATTAGCGCACAATATTAGATTATAATAAATTTAATGTAATTAATGTTTTTGTTACACAATTTATCGAATGTACTTAAAACATTTGTTATCTTGATCTAGGCAAGTTATTAACAACGGGAATATTATTCTCCTTGTAACTATTATCTGTATCGCACAATTAATTGAAGGAACCTTAAATTTTTGTTACGTTGACTTATTATGTTAGTATTTTCGTTGTCATAAATGTTTTTGTTATACAGTCCATTAAATGTATTTGAAATTTTTATTATTTTCATTATTAGGTAAATGGATTTCCTTTTCACTATTTTGAGAATAATATATTGTATCTAATACTTTATATGCATATCAATAATATTCAAACACATTTTGTTCGGTTTGGTTTCACTGCGTTTCTTCGTAAATCTGTCCTCCCATTCGCTATATCAAGAAAACGTACATAATTAATGAGATAGTACATCCTTGTTAGTAAATATCATATGCATATCCGTTGTAAATCGCGTTATTGTTGATTATTACTGTCGTTGGCTAAAATCGTTGTCGGTCAAAATCGCTGCCGGACAAATTCATTGTCGATTAAATTCGTTGTCGGTCAAAATCGTTGTCGACTAAAGTCGTTTTCGGTTAAAGGCGTTGTCGGCCAAAGTTATTGTCGGTCGAATCTGGAGTCGGTGAAATGTTGTCAGTGAAAACCGTGTCGGGGAAATTTGTGTCGGTGATTTTCATGGGACTTAAAAATTCATGAGTCGACTTGATCAACTTGGTAGTTCCATTGTTGATTATTAAATGTTTCGTTTCCGTTCAAGCCACCTTGTCGTAGATTCCTCGTAAGGTCCCATGGAACTCACCCCATCGATAAGAGTATTCTTCTCTTTTATTGCCAGGGTAGTTTCGTGCTCGACGTTTGAGCTCGTTCGAGCTCGGAATGAGCACGATCATCGGGGATTTCTGTTTCGATAGTCTCTTCTAACGTCACTAGTCCAATTCCTTTCGGGGCGAGACTCAAGTATGGTTGATGTGACAGTCGAGGGGGTCGACGAGACGACTTCCTCGTCTTTATTGCCACGTTTCGTGCATCGTAAAAATGTCTATCCGTTACCAGCCGCGATTAAAGTTTTCCATTGTCCTGTCACGATTTAGGGATGCTAACACTAGGCATGGTGGCAGAGCGAAAGGTTCTAGCTAAAGGATCTATAGATCTACAGCAGAAATCTCAAATACGACATACACTCAAACATTCAAAGAACAAAACGAAGAAAACTAATTATTCCCCAGTTTTCTTTCCGTTTGTTTCTTCTATCAACTCGCACGAGAGTAATTACATCATACAAAATTAATGTATTCGCATAATGCATTCGCGCGTAGGTAACCGCGCTGCTCTGTCTTTTACCCTAATTAAGCAGAGCATACGCCACGTAGATTTGCAGAGATGTCGCGGTTAATGCTGCCGTAATGTTAATTAATCGAGAAAATTCAACGACAGAGGCTGTACGAGCACTTTTCAATTCCGCGAAGCGCTCGGTTCTCGTATGGATTTTCATTGAATTCGCCTAACGAACGCGAGCCATTCGTTACCGTCCATACTGGGAGTTCCACTGTGTCATTATACGCATTTCGATGTTCTATTATTGAAACGACGAAAGAAAGGAACTTTGTCGAGCCGTTTGTGCGTGCCATTCGGAGCTTATTATTGGCCCGATGTGCGTTCCGTTTGGAATTATCCGCCATTGTTACGACTGGGATTTACTTGAAATCCAAGGATTATTCCCTCTTATTGCGTCTCGTGAAAATTTGTACAGATTTAAAATTTTGTTCGCAGGTGTATCGAAGACTGAATAATTTAACATTCGTTGTAGCATTTGATTCCTGAACTTCGTTAAATTCACGAATCCTATCCAGATTGTTTCCAGATTTATGTTTATAAAAGTTCTGTCGCCTATTTCTAGGTGACGTTGCAACCAATGTGTTAAGAAATGATATTTTCAGGTACCGAACATTAGGAACTGTATAAAAACTGTAACGTTTTTCTTTCTCCGAGCGAATAAGTATTAATGTATTCGACTTCCATTTGCATAAACCGTGTTTTATTCGCATCTGTTGAATAATGCTAATAATGCATATATGCGTGACGCGAAGTATTCCGCGAATTATTGAAAATAGGTCGCATTGTTGGATTAATAAGAAGAATTAAACTGAAAGGTTTCTTATTTTCGGAAACAGATAGGGCGTTTGGTATATTAGAATATTATAGTATTATATTTTACGCAATAAAATACGTGTATTCATACGGTAAACATAATAAGAAAATGCAAATAGACAAATCACATAAACAAATGAGATAAAATGGCAAGTAATCAACAATGTCGTTGTCGAACATTTTAAAAGACAGCAACCATTACTTTCCTCGAAAGCTTTGAAAGCAGTTGAACCAGCGAGACGCGTTCGTAGAAGACGGAAACGCGGCATTAATGTCACTGTGTCGATGCAGCTTACGCGACACTCTAATATCGCGGGTCGAAATGCGTTCTCCATTGTGCTAAAACGATGCATTCTTTGTCGAAGACTGCTAGTGTTTCGCTAACCGAACATGATCTTGAAATTTGCATAAAACGACTCTACGAAAATTACGCATATCGAAGGAATAATAGTTTCAATTTTAATTCCACGCTATTGATTTTCAAATTTTGAATACAGATTTAGTATCAGCACCCTTAAAACCCTTTGTATACCAAGCTTCATTTAATTCCAGTCATTTTTCGTATTTTTGTGCCACTATATTGAATCCGCTATTTTGAATTTCTAAATTCCTAGTACACATTTCAAATCAGCGACCCCGGAAACCCCGTGAATAAATTGAATGTTGATCATTTCGCAGTTTCAAAGTAGGTATCACATTTTTTACCTCTTTAATCCTTGTTTCAGAGAAATCTCGATAGTCCACAAGTGTTCCAATTGAATTTAACAAATTTTAGGTCGAAACTATCCTAATCACCGTTTCGAAAGTGGGCTTATTCGATTTAATCGGACCATAATTATTAAGAGTCGCTAGGCGAGAGGAACACTAAATATCCCAGAAGCAATCACGCTCCTTACAGATCAGTATTGGTCTCAGGAGCAATCAGGTTTCTTGCAGAAGCAGTCCAGAATCAGTTTCACGAGTAATCAGGTTTCTCAAATAACTAGTTATGGCAGCATTCAGGCTTCGCGCAGTATAGGAGAGCAATCAGGTTTATCATAGATATTAGCAGGTTCTAAACTTCGACGTCGATACTTGATTTGCTGCGCTTGTTTACGCGAACAATATCACCCAAAATTTCAGAAACTATAGAAGCAATTTCCAATATATCTATTGAAAGAATTTAATGACCGAATGATTGTTTTATTTAGTAAATGGTCGATTAGCGACGTTCGAATAATGGTGCTCGAATTGCAGCACTTAAATGTACTCGAATAATTCGAGTTCCACTCTGCAACGTGCTTCGTGCAAACCAGAATCGATACCGGAGGGAAATGTTCCCGGGGAGTTTAGCGGGAACGCTTTCATATCTACTTTGTCGCGAAAAGTCCAAGATTCTTTTGCAGGATTCTAACCGGATTTCTGAAATGTAATATCGGCGTAAAGGGAAGAGATAATACTGCCCCGGAGCACATAGGAATACGCGTTGCTTCTTCGAGGGAGGGTTTAATATCGTTGAGCAGTTTAACAACTCACGCGATAAACTCGTCTGAGGGCCATAAAAATGGAAAGCCATGGTAACCGTGCCCACTTCAAGTAACGTATCGCTAAAATGTCTAATCACTCCTACCGACTACTAAATATTTATAACGTTGTCATTGATACGACATTGATAAATATTAGGTTGTCCAGAAAGTTCGTGCCAATTTCTAAGGAACATTCAAAAACACGTTTGAATTTTAATACATATATATTTATTGAATTACATAAGTGCCATTTTGTTCCACAACCTTTCCATCTTTTAAGGGATGTATCCATGTTATTTGTTTTCAACAACTTCGATATATTCAGACCTATACCACCTACCACAAAACGGCATGGACTTTCCGGACAACCCAATATAACTATAATTTTTTGTATCTTCCAAAACAACCGAAAATTATATTTGATAGATTTCATTCTCGTCCCCTTCTCTAGAATCGCTTCCCATCTGGATGTTCTCGTAAGGGTTACGAATACGAATCTCGTATATTCCTCGTGGCATTATCGATATTTCACCGACGTATAAATTGAACTCGACCAAGGTATATCGACAATCGATAATTACTAGCATTTCCAGGGCCCCGCTACAAAGCATTACATCAGATTTTGCTACTTTATACAAAGCTACAACGTCGACTCAATTTTGCTCGTCTAAGAATCAGTTATTTTTCGCAGAATACATGCCAATAATTACGTGACCCATGTAAGCGCGTAATTGTTTCGCATCGTTCCATTACATCGACGAAATCATATTCCGTTTCTTTTCACAGTTTTCCAACCTCCTGGTAAAAAAAAATACTATTTTTTTTAAATAGAAACCATAAAACAAATCTTTTAGAATTTTTCTTATCTCTCATATTCTCGTTACCATCGACGCCTGCCAATAATTGTATGCCAACTGTGCTTTGGTCAATTGAACCTACAGCTAATTTCCAAAGGGAACGAAAATTGCAACGATCAACCCCCGCAAAAAAAGGGGAATTCTCGTGCAGTGGCCGCGAGAATGATAAAATCACTTGGTTTCAGGAGTTTCGTCATTTCGTGCGCGGCGGTGCATGTTCTTACGTTAAAATATTTCCTCGTAATTTCTCGCGGTACGTTGCACGCGATGCAAATGTCCCATTCTTGTCTGTTGTTTTATTTTTTCGTTCCCTTCCCGCCGCCATTTTAACGAGCACGTGCATCGTCGTCGAGCGACGTACTATACTCGAGCGCACCGCGTAACGACTCGATGCGTCGTAAATAGATTCGCTTCGAACAAAGTTCAATGTAAATGAACTCTAAGCGAATTAAGAGCGCCAACCGGAGGCACCGTGAAACTACGAATGCAAAAGGAACGAGGAAGACATGTGTATGAAGTTAGCCACGCACTTTTAGAATTTTCAGCTTTTCTTTCTCGCGCCGTGTTGTGCTATATTTGTGCTGAATCGTGCCGTAAACCGAAACTCTGTAAGTCAAAGCGTACTCAAGAAAATTGAACAAAACAAAATTTATGATAGCCCCGCACTTTTCGAATTTTCAGTTTTTCTTTTTTCCGCCGTGTTGTGCTACATTTGTGCTGAATTGCGCCGTAAATAAGAGATCGATAACATCAATAACAATAAAGAAAAGAAACAAAACTAAAACTATACTAGCCCCGCACTTTTGCCGAAACGAACTTTTTTTTCTATAGAAAGATGCGTATTAACTTGTGCTACATTGTGCCATTGATAGAAACTCGTTATCTCTACTCATTTTGCAGATAAAAAATGTTAAATTTTAAGGAACAAACAATTTAATATTCGTACAATTTGCGAACGGCGACAGATAATCGAATTCTGCAAGTTGTGCTAAATTGTGCTACTTGCGATACACGAGACACGTGCGTTAAAAATTGATGTTAGCTCGAGGGTTAATAAAAATTAACAAAAAAAGGTGGCGACGATTAAAAATTTTGATGTTTCCGAATTTTCTTTGATTGTGCCGGATCGTGCTAGACTAGCACAACAACTATTCCTAATTACAAAATCTCGTCAGATCGCCAGATTTCGCAGCGTTGGCAAAGTTAAGAATCAGACGTTAAGAATTTGCGGAGTGCAGTAATGCCTCGATAAATGCACAAGCTCGGGATTGAAAGTGTGCATTTATCATGGAGTTCCCACATTGTTTGATCTTTGCCGACAGCTTCGGCTTATTTCGCTTATTTCTTTTCTTAATTGTTATTGATGTTATCGATATCTTATTTACGGCACAATTCAGCACAAATATAGCACAATACGGCACAAGAAAGAAAAACTAAAAATTCGAAAAGTGCGGGGCTAACTTCACACACATGAGGAAGACGGTGAACGCTCGGTGTTAGAGCTTGTGGTAACGTTAGTGTGGTTTGTGGGGTCCAAAATGGCCACTTTTGAGTCGATCGACTGGACATTAATTAGGAAAAGTAATATTAATACTAATTTCTCGCGTTTTTATACAAATTTCTACTTCATTTTTGCTGTGGTCGAGGTTTCTTCGTGAATGAATTAGGAAAACATTCTTTTTAATTTAGAAGGAAGGAGGGGGTAAATATTCTCAAACCAAAATTTATTTTATGTTATTAATATAACTTTTATTGAACTAAATAACATTTGCTCGAGAAATTTGATCAAGGGAAGCTACAGAATCTACCACCTAGGTATCAATCACAGAAGACGAGTAACTTTCATCCCTTAATTTTATATTACCGTAGACAGTTGTCTGAAATGAACAATTTTCCAAAAAGATCCGAACCATAACGTGTGGTCAATGCGTACCGCATTTAAACAATGTCCTCGTTCATGATTGAATTTTGTTGAAATACCAAGCAACATTTACCGTTCGTTTAATTAATCGAAACAGCGAGATGCTTTCGTCGAAGCTCGCCCAATTTACTTCGATGGCGTTTACTTTCGAAATACGCCAGTGACGCTCATGCCCCAGGGGCGGATAGCTTTTATCTGCGCTGAAAATTCAGGAAGTGTCACGACACATCGCGTGATAATCGCTCGTCTTTGCGTAAAGGTCGATTCAGACTATACGACACGGACCGTCACGTTCCGGCAACGACACGACAAAATATTCACACTATTCCCGTTGACGGAACGTTCAGGTCGGTGTCTGTTAAGTGTGAATAGTTCCATTAAAACGCGTGTTTTAATGTTTTGTCGTGTCGGTGCCGGTACGTGTCGTATAGTCTGAATCGACCTTAACCCGTAAGAAATAGTCGAATTCCCGTCGTACGCGTGTTATTCGTTTCCTTTCTCAGTTTTTAATGGCGCGGCAATTGTGCCCGTTTCATCGCAAACGAGTTATCGTTAACATTTAGAGCGCAGCGCATCGTCCAATCGACGCGACGTATTTTAATTGCGGTCTGGTTATATCGTAGACGCCAATTCATCGAATCCTAGGACTATATTCTGATTCTCGACGCGGAGAACGAATGAATTACACGTTTCTCGAACGATTCGGGAATTACGTGCGTAAAATTTCGCGTGAAATTGACATAACTACTTCTCACGTTCGATCTGCGAGGAGTCGTTAAGTATTGGATGAAATGATTATGTAATGACAGTTGAATGGACACTTGACCTACATATATATTCGGTTTTAGATACCTTTATATATATATATTCCCTCGTGTTATTTTACTATCGTTTTTTGTGATCTGTGTAAAATCGAGATTATAGGTATATAAACTAGCTGGTTATTGTTGCTCGCTCGCGAGTCGGGTTGTTCTTGCTCGCTTAATTCATATATCTAGCTATTCATGTTTATTTTGTGTGCGACCCTTTACGGGCCACACCAGGAACTTCCCGATTTCCGTTTACAGCGCCATCTATCGCGAATAAAAAAAAATGTTTGAAACTAGTGTTTTGAAAAGGTCTCATAGCCAGCTTTCACAGTGCATGATAAAAAATGAGGTGTTCCATAAGAAAAATCACGTTGACCTTGACGTGACTTTCACCGATCCTTTGAGGGTCAAACGGACACGATCGTTCAATAGAATTTTTGAAACCCTAAAACATTTCTCTAAACCATTTTTCTCACAAATGTTCCATTTTGGAAATATTTGACTGTTTCCATACTTTTGGAGCACCCTGTATGTGTATATACATGTGTGATACATATGCACAAAAATGCAACTAGAGGGTAGGGGTAAAGTTTTTTAACAGCATCAAATGTTCCCCTTCAAACCATCAAACTTTTATTCGAGATGTTTCTTAATCTGATGCACATTTCTTAAGTTATCCGTGGTGGTGAATTAAAATGAAACATCCTGTATATATATATATACTACTGGACCGAATTAGACCAAAATCTAATCAGTTCTAAGTTAGATTGATACACATCGATTGGATCATCCATCATTTTGTGTTTACATATGTACATACATACGCACACGCACGCACACGCACGCACACGCACGCACACACACACACACACGCGCGCGCGTGTCTAACAATTTGTTAAAAATAGGCTAAAACTACTCCAATGACCTTAAAACATGATCTGCTAAAAAATCGATTTTTCATTTTAGGGGCAAATACAATAACTTCCCTATAAATCAGGAAGTTAATAATAGTAAAATAATAAGAATGAATTTATATATATTTGGTTGTCTCGAAAATTTCTTTCGCGAGTTGCACTCAATTATTTTATGTGGTCGTGTTTCTATAAATAGACAATCTAATTTCATAGATATTCATGTTGTAGCAGTAATGGAGCAAAATGAATCGTACATAATTCAGTAATGTAACATAAAACATAAAATATTGTACATGTATTATTTATTAATAAAGCGAAAGAAACTTTTGGGACAACCAAATAGAACAATATCAATAAAAGTATAGTGTAAGTGGAACGTGCACGACCTGAATTTTTTAGACAATATACTTGAAATTGTCTCGTACGAAAAACGGTACTGCTATTTAGTTATATAAATTACTTATTTAAGCAACGTTGATTCCTGGCTGGTGTTAGAAGTATTAGAGCGTGTAGTATCCAGTTTGGGAACCATCGGCGAAATTCTGTTTGCGGTTTGTGTAAACGAGACCAATTAATTAGAACGATTATCTGGGGGTCTTAATGGAAGGTCGTGATTAAGCAAATTGAACGTCATTGCGAATTCAAACTACTCATAGTGAATTTAACCGGACCTGGCTCATCATAGTTGTAACCTCATCCTATCATTACCCTAATTTCTGCCCGTTCCTTAATCTTCATGCGTGATCTTATCGTCTATTTCTGTGCCACGGAATGGAATCCATTTATCGTACCAAGCTCGTTAATCAACTTCTATCGTGTTCGTTTAAGGCTTAATAGAATTAAAAATGAAATTTTAATAAATATCAGAAAAATTGCCCCTTTTCAATAATGCTGACGTTCTTAATATATTCAATTATTTACGAACCGATTTAGGTAATTTCCTGCTAGAATGTCTTTTTTTTATAAAAGAAACGTGGCAGAAAAAGCAAGTGTACGCACCATACATTTTATTTTCCCATTATTACTTGAGGTTAAGCTTTAGTAACTTCAAGGAAATTTCACCCACACCTCAACACTCACGTTCTTATGCGTTTTCTTTGTTTTACTCCTGTTTTATTTCATTTATCTGCGCCCTCGCATGATGAAGGGGTTAGATAAACAAGTATAATAAAGTTCCCTCAGCACACAGCTACGTCGAGAATTCACCAATTTAAGAGGAGATTGGGGACTGTCACATAAATCATGATCGCGCCATGAAATTCTTCAGCTCCACGATCTCCAAACGGTGACCATAATTTTATTATACTTCGAAAACTTTACCGCGTATAACAAAAAGAATTTATCGGCCACGAATCCACGCGTCTCGTCGAAAACCCTCTTTCTACTCCTTCGTGCGTTCTGATATCTGAAAATGCTGACGGGATACGAAACTTAATTCCTTTCTCTCTCTCAGCTTTTTCTTACATCTATAAAAACGAAATGACTTTGCGGTTTACGTTGGTCTTCGATGAAATCTCTCGCTTCCCAACAGATTGCACCTTCTGTTATGTCTGCATGGAGTTTGAGAAATAAATGAAGCGAGGGAAGTGGTTTGCGTTGGTTTCGGGATCGTTTGTTATGATCTCTAATGATAAAAAAAGAATTAAATATACGAATAAAATTGTATTGAAATTGTTTCTAGGAAATCTAAGGTCGAATAAAATAGTAATTCTTGTACCATGATTGATTGGACACATAGTTTATTCATTTTGCAATTTACATCATTGACAGTAGACTTAGAAAATACTAACAAAAAGTAACACGATTTATTACCATACAACACTAATTAGTTACATAATAGTAAAACCATGCAAAACTAATAAAATTCAACTTGCACCAATTTTGAATGTGTTCTAATATGCGAATCCATTGATGTAAGCAGATGGAGTCTTCCCACGTGGCAAGACGCATTAATTTCGACATAGATCACGCGGATGTTCCCATAATTTCGGCATTAGCATCAATCCTGATCACATTATAGATCCACAAGCTACAGCATTTTCCCGTCGTTGCTTCAAGGACACCAATTTACCAAACAGCGACTGTGGACGTCGGATTAAATTGGAGGTTGCTGCTTGTTCGTGGACCATCGTCTTGACCCCGGACGTTATCGTCGGATTCAATTCAGGGAGTTGATGCACTCAAGTGAAACTATCCCGACACCGGAATTGGAACTATTAGTCCTTGGTGTGCGTATCGTTTCGTCTCGATTGGTCGAGCAGATGCTACTTCCACGCTGATCGCTCATTCAACTCCCAATAAATCCAAACTCTATTCAGATAAGAAAGAAATTGTCACTGTTTCAAACAGACTTCAAATGTGATCGTGTTGTTTTAATATTAAGTCACTCTTTGTATGTTTGCGGCACATATTGTCTTTGTGACTATTAATTTGAATAGTAGAATAATTTAATATTTAATTGCACTGTACCGTAATGTACTATGCAGAGGCGAGAAGTTGGCCTGCAGTCCTGATTGATCAAAGTATTAGGTTGTCCCAAAAGTTTCTTTCGCTTTATTAATAAGTAATACACTCGTACAAAAAAAAAAAAAAAAAAAAATAGGGAACACTTTATAAACCCTAAAAATTAGGCTATATTCCAACAGCTCTAAGTCGGGGAAAAATCATCGTAAAAATAAAATTAAAACAGCGTTTTAAAGCTTGAAGTTTCAACTTTAATGTGTTATTATGCGATTTTTAAATTTCTATTGTCTTTTTGTTTTGTGTTTTAAAAAGTAACACGTCATTTTGTTCCTTAAAATTACGTATTTTTAACAACTCAAAAGTCAATGAAAACATTTTATTTCGAAAAGTTCAACTCAAATTCTCTAAACTACAGTATGTTACCCATAAAATGCTTTTTTAGAAATTGTCCTATGATTTTTTTCTGACCGATTTATACGACTTTGAACAAAAATGCGAATTTCTTATAGAAAGTATCGATACTAGGTGAAAAATCATCGTAGACAAAACAGCAAAAAAGCATTTTAAAGTCTGAAATATCAACTTTAACATAATATTGATGGGATTAAACAAATTTCTGCGGTAAACGTCACCTTTGGAGAATAAAAGGGTTAACTTTCAAAATCGTGCAAATTAGTAAAACAAAATCGTAGAAAGGTTTTTAAAAAACCATTTTGTAGGTAATATGTTGTAGTTTCTAGAACTTGAGTTAAATTTTTCGAGAAAAATTTTTTTATTAAACTGCACAGTATTCAAGATTCGTCACTTATGCGCAGAACAATGCATTCTTTTTTGCAGCACAGAACAAGGAAGGCAAAAAAATTTGTTTAATCCCATCAATATTATGTTAAAGTTGATATTTCAGACTTTCACATAACAAAACAAAAAAACAATAGAAATTTAAAAATTGCATAATAGCACATTAAAGTTGAAACTTCAAGCTTTAAAACGCTTTTTTAATTTTATTTTTACGATGATTTTTCACCGATTTACAGTTATTGGAATATAGCCTAATTTTTAGGGTTTATAAAATGTTCCCTATTTTTTTTTTGTACGAGTGTACATGCACAATAGTTTATGTTGTATGTTACATTACTGAATTGTGCACGATTCATTTTGCTCCATTACTGTTACAACATGAATATCTATGAAATTAGATTGTCTATTTATATAAACACGACCACATAAAATAATTGAGTGCAACTCGCGAAAGAAACTTTCGGGACAACCTAATATAATCTCCTATCTTTCCTAGTTCCCTATACCAGGGAACTGTATATATTACAATATAAAATTCCACTATATAATTTTACCATGGCATAAAATCAAAGAGATTATGCTGTCAGAAATCAGTCAAGAAAAACCCAGTGATACTTCTGTAACTCCATATATCGAATCAATCGTCCGTCGCCAGGAAATGAAACGATCGTGTGTCGAAACTCGACAGAGCCGTTCCATCGTGGACACATGTAATTTCCAATTTGGTCCCCGAATCTATTATCTACGCGTGTTTAATTGATTGGCGGCCTTGCGCCGCATGATACAAAGCGTCGGAACATCGAAAATGGAAACGCTGGTGATATTTCCAACGCAACAGGCTACGTCCTCGCGGGGTTTCGAGGCAGAGCAATGGAATATGTAAGATCCGAGAATCCTGTAGGAGATCGAGCGAATATGAAAGTATAATATATTCATGGCCAAGCGTTTCGACTTGTCGAGATTGTAGAAGTAAACAGTTACCGTGGAAATGCGTCTCGTTAAAAATGGCATACATGCATACAGAACCACTTTTGCGGTCGATGACGTAGGCAAGACCATGTGCTTTTGTTTGCGCAAGATTGGAGTCGTCGACACAGTGCTTTGGAAACACTGTTAACGTTAGGTAGATGTAATAGAGGCATGTTTTCTGAATATATTTGGCACGTGTGTTTTATATTTGCATGCACCAGGGACGCATCAAACACGCAGACTAGTCGCAATTAGTTTACTGTACCTTTTAGGGTTATTAATGTTTATATTGTGGCTAAACCATCGTATTCACCGCAACAAGATTACCGAAGCCCAACCATTCCCGCAAATTCTCGATCTGGCCACGTACTGATATACAAGCATTCCTCGGCGGACCACAAACGTCCTATACCCTAAGCCATTCTCCGCTTGGTAGACCTCCGCACAACTTTCCATCACCGAGTTCTCAATGGTACATTACCATGACTTCCCCAATTTTCCTTTTCATTTCTCCTCAATGTTACTTTTCTTTCCCTTACGTTTCTCAGTCCTTTCCCTTTCATTGCGTCCATTTTCCAGGTTTAATTTCCTTTCATTTCTCAACTTTACCTGATACATTTCCCTCCTGTTTCCCTTACTTTCCTGATACATTATATAATTTCCCAGAATACATCACTTAATTCTCTGGTACATTCTCCTTCATTTTCTGACCCATTTCTCTTTCATTTCCTTTAAATTCCTAGTACATATCCCTTCTCTGTTTCCCTTCATTTCCTTCGATCATTTTCCTTTCACTTCTTTTAAATTCCTAATACATATCCCTTCTCTATTTCCCTTCATTTCCTTCGATCATTTTCCTTTCATTTCCCTTCAATTCCTAGTACATTTCCCTTTCGTTTCCCTTCATTTCCTTTAAATTCCTAGTACATATACCTTCTCTGTTTCCTTCATTTCCTTCGATCATTTTCCTTTAATTTCCTTTAAATTCCTAGTACATTTCTCTTCTCTGTTTCCCTTCATTTCCTTCGATCATTTTCCTTTCATGTCCCTTCAATTCCTAGTGCATTTCATTACAGTACGTACATTGATTTTGTCTCATTTTACTGAACTTCTGAGTTGCAACATTGTTGCAACTTTGAGGTAAGCTATTTGCACGTTTCGCAACATTGTTGCAAATCGCTCTCGGCAAAATTCAACAAAGTTGCAAGGCTCAAAAGTACAACAAAGTGGCAATTCAGAAGTTCGGAGCGAAGGCGATTTCTCCGCTTTTATCATATTTTGCCGAACATCTGAGTTGCCACTTTGTTGTACTTTTGAGCCTTGCAACTTTGTTGCAATTTTGAGCGGAACTATTTGCAACAATGTTGCAAATTTTGCAAATAGATTACTCCAAAAATGCAACAAAGTTGCAAGGCTCAAAAGTATAACAAAGTGGCA